>NC_077233.1:18422816-18465316 GCF_027887165.1 Monodelphis domestica
TGATGCTCCTTCCCGATGTAAAGAGCAAGACTTTGCTGAAACCTCCTGGCAATGGTCTCCATTTTGCACTTACAGTTCTTGTGCCAGTTTGCCTTAAAAAATAAAGTAGGGGTAGAAATCACTTTGAGATCTTCTCCCTGAACATAATCTGATTTATAGCCTGGAGAAGATATATTTTTAACAAAGGTCTAAGATGGTGGCAGCTTTTTTTTAAATTAAGAAACATTTTTTTGACAAACAAAAATCACTTTTCTCTACCTACTCTCTCTCCCCACAAATAGGGAAAAAAAAGAAAAGAAAAATGAAATGTTTGTCATAAATATGCTAGCCAAGCAAAACAAATTCCATCGTTGGCTGTGTAAAAAAAAAAAAAGAGCCCCATTCTGTACCCTGAGTCCATCCTTTCTTTTAGGACATGGGTGCTCTGCTGCTCTGGAGACAGTCCTTGTAGTGGTCAGACTCCTTACGCAGGTCCAAGTTACTTGTTTTTAAATATTGTTACTTTGGATGAATGGTTTTCCCAGTTCTGTTCACTTCACTCTGTGTCAGTTCATATAAACCTTCTTGGGTTTCTAGGAAATTCTCATCCCTTGGTGATAATTCTTAATAGGATAGTAACAACTTGATACTTAGAGTTATGATAATAAAATATATTTCAAAATAAATTTAAATCAATAAAATTTATAAATATATTTATATAAATGTATTTGTTGATATAAAATGTTTTATATCAATGTTTATTGATATGAAATGTTTATAAATAAAAGATTTGTATATAAATATATTCATCAATATAAAATCTACATCATATATAAAAATATATATTTATATAGAAATATTTTATCGATATAAAAATATAAAATATATGTGTACTAATATACGTACTTACATGCATTTTTATATGTACATATATTTTACATATTTAAAATTAAATTAATTTAATTTAAATAATGATGTATAATAACATAATAAATATAATAAAAGTTCAGCCCCCTCCCCCATCTCCCTTACTCAGAGTCCAGCACTCTATCCTCTTGCCCACACTGCCTTTGAATTTTAAAAGCAAATTTGATTTCTTCTAATCAATGACAGTTGAAATTTATCTAGTGTTCTCCACAGATTTTCTCATTTCAGACTCACAACAAAATAGGAAGTCGCTGCTCCTATTTTCAGGATTTTGGTAAAGAGGAAATTAAAGACCTGCCCAGAGTCTTCCCCAGTAGGGAACCTCAGAGAGGCAGGATTTGACCCTAAATCCCAACCCCAAGGCCAGCTTTTTATCCATTGGGCCACACTGCCTCCCCAGGGCTAAGCCAAGCATCTGCGCTTTCTCTAAGCTAGTGGTGTTGGGGGAGGATTTGGGCTCTGGCTCCCCTCCCCACTTTCATGGTTAGGCTTCCTTGAAAGGCTGACGAGCTACAAATCCTCCAGTCCTTCTGCAGACTGAGCCGATGAGAGGGATTAAATCTGGTTGGGGCACTCCTGGTTTGTTTGTAACGAGCTTATCACCAGCTTTCATATTTCCTCTCCCCCATGAGTCAGTTCCTTTTTCCATCGCCCCTCACTGCAGCTCAGGAATCCGGCGGCTTGCCCTCTTCCTTCATCTCTGGCTTTGTCCCGTTTTGCCTTTGTGTCAAGGAGGAGCCAAAGCAGCTATTTGAGGAGCCAGCCAGGACGGGCAGCCATGGTGGGAGCACATCTGGCTGCCATGCCTGCCTCCATGGAAAGTCTGGCCCTTGAGACATCACACCTGTCCCATTATGTGTCAGAAGGGCCTGAAACAGCCAAAGTTCTTGGAAAATGAGGCTAATTCTCCTCGGGTTAGTGTGTTGTTCATCGGGGAGCAACGTCTCAATGACTAAAGGAGAGAAAATTTCCATTTTCGTTGTGGTTGCGAGTTGGGTTTTCTTTCTAGCGAGAAATGGTCCGTCTTGGCTTTTCGTCAGCTACCAGGACTTTATTTTTGAAAGCATGGCTAAAAAGAGCCAGAAGTGAGAACCACTAGGATAGATACACCCGCATTCATTATTTAATTGTATTAATAACGACTGGCAGCTGCCATGCAATTAGAGGGAATGTCCAAACCAGGGAGGTCACGGGGCCATTCATCTAGATGAGGAGAAGTTGAAATGCTGCTCAATTTGCTTCACAGCTTTCCCAAGCTGTGTTTTTGAGAAAAACATTTTGATAGATAATAATTCAAGAAAACCCGATTCTATTCGTGTGCCTGGTCCCTTTATTGCCGCAGATTGCGGTTCTTTCCCAGCTCAGCAGATGCTCTCCTACTTGAACCAGCAGCTTCCGAATGACAGTCAATAAAAAGCGTCAGAGCTTTAGGATCCTTTATAAAAAAATCCTCGTCTTGACCTCCATGAACTGAGGCAGAGTGAAAAAAACAGGCCTGGGAGCACATTGTACAGTCCCAGCAATATTGTGCAGTGACCAACTGGGTTAGTTTGGCTCCTCTCCACAGTGCAATGATCTGGGACAAATCTGAGGGACTTACGACAAAGAAACTGTCCTCCTCTGGAGAAAGAACTGTGGGAGTCAGATCCAGATCGAAGCATAAGATTTCTTCCCTTTACTTTGAGTTTTTGTTTGATGTGATGATTCTCTTACAAAAATGAACAATATGGTAGTATGTTTTGCATGATTATACATGTATGACCCAGATTGAATTGTTTGCCAGCTCCGTGATGGGGAGGAAAGGAGAAAATTTGGAGCATGTAATCTTAGAAAATTTATGTGGAAATTTATTCTATGTAATTGGAAAAATAATATATCTTCATAATAGAAAACTCTTATCTTCCATTTTGTAATCAATACTATGTATTGGTTCCAAGCAGAAGAGCATTAAGTGTCTGAGGCTAGATTTGAACCCAGGACTTCTTATTTCCAGGTCTGGCTTGCTGTCTGCTGGACCACATAGCTGCCCCCTGTGGAACTCACTTTTTTTTTTTAACTCATAGCATCTTGGAATCAATACTATGTATTGGTTCAAGGCAGAAAAATGGTAAGGGCTAGGCATTGGGGGTGTGCCCAGGGTCACACATCTAGGAAGTGTCTGAGGTCATATTTGAACCCCTCTGGGCCTGGCTCTTGATCCGCTGAGCCACCCAGATGCCCCTTTTGATGATCATCTCTTGAGAATAACTTGGACTGGTCCTAAGGGTAAAATGAAAGGGTTGACTTAGGTAGCTTCCCAAGTCCCTTTTGTAAGAGTTAAAATTAGTTTCTCTCTGTCAAGGAGTATTATATTTTATGAGGTTTATTAAAGGTTAAGGATTAATGGAAATACAGAATAAGAAAGCACATGTCTAGGCCCAGAGAGGCCCATTCAATTTCACTTACATCATGAGAGACGTGTCTGCTGGGAAGCAGAAGTAGGAAAGAGAGCCTCAGTAGGCGGAGAACTCCTTTAAATAATAATTTGTGATCTCGCTCAGGTGAGAATTCAGTACGATTACAAAGCATTCTGGGAAGTGAGCAAGGACTTCTGGGGATTGGAGTCCTAGGTTCAAGTCTCCATTTTTTTACATTTTCCAGTTTGGGGTGTGTGATTTTATGTTTCATCACCACCTTCCACAGGGGTAAAACTTGCCAGAACTTGGTTCCGTTGGCAAAGCCTTCTGTAAGCCCATGCCTAGGTGAGGTATCCCAAGAGGGCTTTGGTGCTGATGTTGTCTTGGCTGTGTAGGAAAGTAGCCTCTGTGATCTCGCCATCATGGTACAGTAGCTTTTCTCCACCAAAATGGACCCAATAGAGGAATGTTTTGGAAATCCATGATGGTGGCCACTTTCTCCAAGTCAGAAACTCATGCTGGCTGCTTTCAGGACCCTCTTTCTTCTGCTATTGAGAGCAGGTTTAATGGGTAATACCAGGTGATTCCTGGCAGCTGTCTTACCCTGACCATATTCAAGTTCTCACTCGTATCGTAGACTCATCATGACTGTAGATGGCTTGGAACCTTGGCTAGAAGGGGAGTTTTCTGTCTTCCCAAGAAGAATGATGGGGTATTTCTGGTTGTCTTCATCATTTTCTGGAGATGCTCCAAATCTGTGATTTCATCAGCATAGTGTGGAAATTCCCTCTGAGCATACGGATCATCCGTCTTCCTAGCCCTTAGAGAGTGGCGCGAGGCAGTGAGGTTGTATCTTGGCCATGGCCAAGCAGCTGACATGGGTGAGAAGGCAGGTCTTCCTCTGGGGCTCACGCTTGGCTGTGCCGGTTTCGTAAATGTGACTTTCAGTCATCTGGATGCTGCCTAAGTTAATGGCCCAACTGCAGTCGGATGACCATTCTGGCATTTTTGGTAACTCGTGTTGTGACTATTTAACAGGAATTGAGCCCAATGGGAACATGGTGAAGCAGCCGGCCAGGTTTACAGTGGACACCATTAGTGCCGGGCAAGGGGATGTGATGGTGATTGTGGAAGATCCCGAGGGCAACAAAGAAGAGGTAGGTGGGCTAGAGGATGCCACTTCTTTTCTGGATCAGTGCTTGTCACAGTGCCTCTGTTAAAGCCAGATCAGCTACCCTTCAACTTTTGCTCCCCCTTTTCTCCCAATAGCATTCATAGTTACTAGTGGTTGGAATCATTTCCTGGGTAGAACTTTGGGTGGACTCTCCTAGGATACTCAGAGACCAAAAGGACCTTTGACTTCCTGTTTGGGGGAGAGATTTCCTTGGGATAGATTCAGCTCTCATTCAGTCAACATCAGTAAGCATTTATTAGACACCCGATATGGGCTGTGCACTATTTGATGCCCTGCGGATATGAAGGCAATAATGAAATAATACTTCTCCTCTTGGAAATTTTTACCAATGAAATAATAAGTATATGGATAAATACATGTAAAATAATTAAAACATAGTTTGGAAGAGGGGATAAAAGATGGAAGATATATGTATATATATGTATTTTTTTTTAATAATACAAAGGGTACTTTGGTTGTAGAGGCTTTCCAATATGGCGGTGTCACCATTATCGAAGGCTGGACATCATTATTCTAGGATTAAGAGGTTTTATCCTCTGAAGACAAGGGTGGGTGTATTTGAAAATGAATAAGGGACCTCCAGGCCTCCCATGAATTAAAAGCTTGGTATAGTTTTTTGTTTTCCTGAATTTATGCCTCGGGGGCCACTAATATTTGCTTAGGACTTGAGAACTCCTGTTGGCTTTAGGTATACTTTGGACAAGAGATGACCGGAGGTAATAAGCCAGTGAATGGCTTCAGTGACTGGCCCAGCAGGATGTTGACTATGGCTGTGCCATTTCTTGCATTCTCTAACTGTTCTTGGTGCTTCTGCTTCCAGGCACAAGTGACTCCCGACGGTGATAAGAACAAGACATATTCTGTGGAATATTTGCCTAAGGTCACAGGACTTCACAAAGTAAGATTTGGGGTGCTGGGGCGATCCCTTTGAGTTGATCCAAAGGCGAGCATGAGCTTTAACCCTTGCACGTTAACACTGGAGATCGTAGCTAACTGTTTTGGAGTCATTGAACTTCACTTTGGACATCCTATGCCATGAGAAGGGATGCTTAAGTTTGCTTTAAGCAGATTTCTAAAAGCTAAAAAGACCCAAACCAAACCAAACTCTGCTGTTTCCTGGATGGATAAATGACTAAACTGGCATTCCTGGGGAAGCTTAAATAATTTATAATTTGTTAACACTTAGCTTTGGGATCATTTCGAGCATTTTCCTACAATCCCAACCCTGAAAAATCCCCATCAGGAAAAGAAAGGGACCAAGAAATCGAAACAGAGAGGAATACTCCAAAGCTTACTAGCAGAGGGACCGTATCCTGTCCAAAGTCCCATGGAGGTGGTGAAAGAACTAATATCAACCAATAATTAATAACCAACTAATAATATCAACCAATAATTATAAAAATAATAGCTAGCATTTATTTACATGCCGGGTTCTGTACTAAGCACTCTAAAAATATCATCTCATTTGGCCCTCACAAACAACCCTGCGAGGGAGGTGCTATTGTCACCCCCATTTTTCATTTGAGGAAACTGAGTCAGAGGTGAAGCGACTTGCCCAGAGTCGAACAGCTAGTCAGTGTCTGAGGCCAGATTTGAACTTAGGTCTTCTTGGCTCCAGTCTGTGCACTCTATCCATACATCATTGACTGCTTTTGGTCTTGACGTTCTTATTCTGACTGCTGGAAACTTTCTCATGGTGCCTTTGGTGGCATCTAGACTGGTGATGGTCTGTAAGATATGGTTATTCACAGGGAGACGTAGCCGTTAGGGGAGCCACCTCCAATGGAAGTGAGTGATCCAAAGTGTCATTCTATTAGGAGAAGGCACCTCTCCCTTCCATCTATGTGGGACAGCCGGGTGGCACAGTGGATAGAGTACCAGGACTGATCAGGAAGACCTGAATTCAAAACTGACCCCAGACACTAGCTGTGGGACCCTGGGCAATTCACTTAACCCCCTTTGTCTCAGTTTCCTCATCTGTAAAATGAGCTGGATAAAAAATGGCATGGAGTGTCAAAGGATTAAACAACAGATTATCTATAATATCTGAAGACATACATATATTTCAATATGTAGATATAGATAGATATTTATATCTTTTGTTTTATGTCAGCTTTTTTTAGGTATATATAATTTTTATATAATATCGGATCATTATAAATATAATTTTTCAACGAATAAAAATCCCATTTGCTCTATTTCTAAATATATGACCTTTTTGTCCCCTGCTCAGAGGGCCATTCCTTATAACAAGCAATAAAGTAAAAAGCAATCCCAGCTGAGCCTGCCAGTGTGACCCACATCTGTGGCCTCCCTCCTATCCAGGGAAAGAATGGGGAGGGGGCATTTTCTCCTCTTTGGGACCAAGCTTAGTCCTCGTTCTGTAGAATTCAGGTGCCCCGTTTTATCTTCTGTTAACATTGTTGGCGTCATCGTGTGTGTTGTTCTCTTGGTTCTTCTTACTTGACTTTGCATCTGTTCATACAAATCTTCCCAGGGTACAAGCTTAAAATCTCCAATTTTGGTCTTATGAGTCTTGATACCATTTGTGTCTGATATGCTGCTCATTTCTGCACATCCTCCTCTATCTTCCCCTTCCCAGAGACCCATCTCTTGGAATAAAGATGAACAAGTAATGGGAACAAAAGCAGTTCAGCCAAGGAAAGCAATGTGTGTGTTATGTATGTATGTAGCATTCCACAATCATAATCCCCCACCTCTGCATTAACGGGAGGGAGATGGATGATTTCGGCTCCTTCGCGGTCCATGGTGGTATCATAGGATCGGAGCTTTAGTGCTAGAAGGGGCCTCAGAGGCCATCACGTCCAGATTCCCCCCTTTCACGGAGGAAGGAATGGAGACTCCAGGTTGGACAAGTCTCGGATGTCAGAGATGGGATTGATCTCCTGGCCTCAGCCCCCAGAGCCCGAGCTTTTCCTGATGGCAGAGACCTTGACATATCTATCCCCCCTCACCACCACCACGTTGGGCCAGAAATACCCTATTCCCAGCCTTGTGTAGGACATAGAGGTTGGTTAATGAACTCACATCCATCATCCTCTTCCTTGGCTTCCTATTAGGATAATGGTCCCTGCACGCTGGGTCTTTGAAAGGTCTTCAATGCAAAGAACCTCTATACAGCACTTAACTCTGTGCCATGCCTTGTGCTCAGCACTTTCTGGTTATTAACTCATTTCATCTTGGCAACAAGTTTTTGAGGGAGGCGCTCTTATTATCCCCATTTTGCGTATTAGGAAACTGAGGCAAACAGCGTTTACATGATTTGCTCAGGCTCACAGCTCTGCTAGAAAGTGCCTGAGGCTTGTTTTGAACTTGGGTCTTCCTGACTCCAGACTGGGGCTCCCTGCCCTGTGTTTTCTGGGTGGGAGAAGCCTATCTGCTTTGGAGCTCCATCACGTATTTCAAGTTGAGTGTTGCAAGGGATGCTGTGCCGTGGTTATGGAGGGCTGGGTGGGACTGTGTTTCATCAGACTAGCTCCTACCCCCGAGTGCAAGCTTAGATGTTTGGGGAAGGATTTTCAGGATTGCCAGCTCAGATGATTGTCTTTTTCCTTTTGTTTTCACAAATTCGTATTTTTTTCTAATTTTGCCACAACGGTTGGTGAGTGCCTGGGATAAGGGGGTCTTTTTATCTGGAGTTTTGAATTGAAATACTTTGACCCATCATTTCTGAGCATCGGTATTCCTAACTTTGAATGTTGTATTTGTCAAACTAGGGCAGAGGCTGGACCTGGGAGTCATGAGCCCCAGAATCTGGTCCTGTTTCTCAGACTAATACCCCTGCGTGCCTTACTTTATTCCCCCTACAGCACGAGGGAGTTGATGTTGAAATGGGTTTTTAATTAGGGACGAGGTGTTGAAGTTGGGAAGACCTGAGTTTGGTCTGAATACTTCCTCAGATACTAACTGTGTCAATGCTAGACAAGTCATTTAATATCTTTGTGCCTCAGTTTCCTAATCTGGGAATAGTAGATTACTAGTCAATGTATAATTAAAGCCCTTTGCAAATCTTGAAACACAAATTAAGTGCTGATTCTTCTCCTCTTTGTTCTTTTTCTCCTTTTTTCTCCTTTTCTTCTTCCTTTTCTTCCTCTTCTTCCTCCTCCTTTTTCTTTCTCCTTCCTTTTCCTACTCTTTTCCCTCTTCTTCCTCCTCTTCTTTTTCTCCTTCCTCTTCTTCCTCCTCTTCTTTTTCTCCTTCCTCTTCTTCCTCCTCTTCTTTTTCTCCTTCCTCTTCTTCCTCCTCTTCTTTTCTCCTTCCTCTTCTTCCTCCTCTTCTTTTTCTCCTTCCTCTTCTTCCTCCTCTTCTTTTTCTCCTCCTACTCCCCACCTTTTCCTGCCTCACTGTAATATGATTACATGGCCTCTGAGGTCTTCTCTTCGTGCTTTAAAGCTGTGGTCCCTTTATACGCAACAGGTTTGTTTTTTTCATGTTTTTATTTTTTTAAGGTTTTCCTCCATCTTTCTGATTTTCCGTTACACTCAGTTCATGACTTCTTTCCCCCGAGGCATCACCTCCTCCTACTCTGCTGAAGTCTTTCTTTGCACACTGAAGAAGCACTTTAGCAGAACCAGACGCAGGTCTGACAGTGTATGCAGGGTTCTGTGTCTCTCGCCCCCATCTCCCCACCAAGAGTAGGAGAGAGTGTTTCCTCATCTCTTTGCTAGGACCCAAATGGCCAGCCCAGGTCATCAGTGTGCTTCCATTGGTGTTGTGTGACAGTGGGGTTGGACATGACTAAAGGCCTTTTCTCTCTTTCCTGCAGGTCACAGTTCTCTTTGCTGGTCAGCACATCTCCAAGAGTCCGTTTGAGGTCAATGTTGACAAAGCCCAGGGCGATGCCAGCAAAGTGACCGCAAAGGGACCAGGCTTGGAAGCCTCCGGCAACATCGCCAATAAGGCCACTTTCTTTGACATCTACACAGCAGGTAGAGGGACGTTCTCTTCCAATGCAAATTGGGTCTTTCTCTAAATTCATGCTGTTGAGTGAGTCCCTTCCCTTCTCCAAGCCTATATCCTCTCCTGTGGAAGGAGGCAATTGGTCTAGAAGGCCTCCAAGGTCCCTTTCAGCTCAAAATCCCCATCTTCCCCCAAGGAGCTTAGCTTCGTTGGAGAGAAAAGCGCATGAACATTAAATGCCAGATGATGCCAGGGGAGGGGAAAGGATGCCAGGCACTCCTACCTGGGGCCTGACAATGACCCTTTATAAGAAGAGTCACTTGAAATGACTTCTAAGACTTAGCTTGACCTTCCAAAGTTGGATTGAACTTGGAGTTTGCTTTTGCAGAGCCCAAATTGAAGGCTGCTGACTATAACTTCTTTTTTAAATTTAAATTTAATTTAATTACATGATTTAGAATAATTTTCCATGGTTACAAGACTCATGTTCCTTCCCTCCTCTCCCTCTACCCCCTTCCATATCTGATGTGCAATTCCACTGGGTTTAACATGTGCCATTGATCAAGACCCATTTCCTTATTATTGATATCTACACTAGGGTGATCTTTTAGTGACTATGACTTCTACGCCTTCTTTTGGTGGGAGGGGATGGGATATAGCCTAGACTGGGTGGTATTTCTGCTTTGGGGGCTGAAGACTGCACAGGTCTGAACAAAACAAAACTAGGAAACAAGTGTCCCAAGGAACTGGACAGTCCAAGAAAGCAGGCCAGGCTGGACTGGCCTTGATAGGCCTCCAAAAGGAGTTCATAAGCCAGGGAGACGTTATTTGTCAAGGCAGAGAACCCAAACTAAGCTGATGGTCTTAGTGGAATACCTTTGCCGCTGGTTTAGAATCTGGGAACTTCAATGGATTCGACTTTTCCCAGCAGAGTCGAAGATTCTCACAGGTGAACCAGAGCCATTCTTGATCATTAGCAATTATCTTCCGTGGAGATAGGAGAGAGACAGACCTACAGAGATAGGAGGATGGACTCCTCTGGGATCTTCTAAGTTAAAAAAGAGGAGCGATGGCTTTTTTCAGAGTTGCCTGCTTGGAGAGAGCTCTGGCACCAGAGACCTTGGAGAGCAATTTAGTGCCCTTTATCTTCCAGGACTCAATAAATGTAGGAATGTAATCAGGGATCGCGGAGTCTAGTTTTAATCTCTAGAGAGGGCTGAGCCAATATTCCTTAAGTAAATGCCATTTTGTGCTGCCTCTCGTAGGAGAATTTAACACAACTTTCTACCTGGAAGCTGTTCACTGAGAGTTCTCTTCTGCAGCCTTAAGATTTTATATCCACCAAGCTGCCATTTTTAAGCATCTGCTCTGTGCTAGGTGCTGTGCTAAATGTTGAGGGGTACAGAGAGCTGGAATGGAAATAGTTTCTGCCCTCAGGGAGCTTATATTCTATGAAGGAAGACAATACAGGTGTGTGCATGTATGTGTACTTAAGTATATAGCTGTATGTATGTGGATGCCCAAAATGAGCCCAAGGTGGGGAGGGGCATGGTACTGGCAGCAAGAAGAATCAGGAAAGAGTCAGTAAGATGAGTCTGGAAGGAAACCAAAGAAGCGATGTGAGGCAGGAGGAAGGAACTACAAAAAGACTCAAATGGCAACTTCTCAAGACTTCTTATCTCTTAAAAGGTTAGTTTTCTGTTCTAAGAACTTTTCTTTTTCAAAGAATCTTTTATAAGTAAACCCAGCATCCACCACCCTTCTGAGCTTGGATAATGGGTAGGAAATTTTCTTTGCATTTCTATAGTAGTTCATGCTTTTTCAGACTCTTTGGTATTCATTTTATTGGGTGAAAGACCCTATGAGGGAGTTAAGACAAGCCTATTATCTTTTGACAAATGAGGAAACTGAGGCATCAAACAATTAGGCAGCTTGTCTCTGGTTACCAAGTGAACAAATGGCTGACTTGGCCATTTTCTTGGTACTAGGTTCTTGAATTCCTCAAAGGATTTTTTCCTCCAGCCATAGTTTGCTTTCTCATTCCAAGATGATTTACAAGATATATGTTACAAGACTTAAAACACAATTCTTGCTGTGAAATTTGGTAAAGCCAGATGCTGGCTTGGGTAACTTCTCCCTTTCGTGCAAAATCTTTAGCAGAGGGACCCAAGCCTAAAGCTGTTGTGATGATGCAGCACAGACTAGGAGAGTCTTCTGCTTCTTGGGTTGTTAGCTTCCTGGGAAAGGTGTCTGACTTCGTGCAAAATGGTGGATCTTCTGCAGGAGCTGGTGTGGGAGACATTGAAGTGGAAGTGGAAGATCCCCAAGGCAAGAAAACGGTAGAAATGGCCATGGAAGACAAGGGAAATCAGGTCTACCGCTGTGCTTACAAACCCGTTCAGTCTGGTCCTCATGTGGTCAAGGTCTCATTTGCTGGAGAATCCATTCCCAAAAGCCCCTTTATGGTGAATGTTGGGGAAGGTAAGTGCTTTCATAGTTCTATTTATTTGTATTATTTAGGAGAGTAAGCTGAATCACCATGGGCTCCCTAGGAATCTGGTTGATGGGGGAATTCCTTGCATGTTTTTCTCATATAGTAAAAGTGACTTTGTGATTGTAAATGGCGCGAAAGTTGACCACACAAAAGGATTTGTGCTTTCTTTGGTGCCGTTGGCTCTAGAGAATGTGAACTTAAAGAGAAGATTTCTTTCTCTCACTTCTGCCTTTTATATTTTCAATCCTTCTTTCTCTCCTAAACCAGTTCTGAACTCAGTTCCTCCTTATTCTGTCCTCTGCTCCTGCATTCTGCAGACTTCTCTCTCCCGAGCCGTCTCATTTGGGGAATTTTGGACTTCACAAGGAATAATTGAGAGGGGCTGGTACCCAGATGGCTTGCTGGTAAGGGGTGGGCAAGGCGATGGTCCTGGTCCATTCTTGAGTTGTGTAGTAGTAGCATGTCATGCATGCTATATTTGTGATCCCTTTGGATAAAAACCCAAAGCCCTGTGGTCATCTCTGAATCGTAATCGGAACAAGATGGAGCCTCCTGATATTGGTAGCCACAGTATTGTCTGATGGCAGTTAAAAAGCACTCTGGAAACTGGCCTTATGGGAAATGCCCACTGTCAGCCCATGACCTGATTTGCTTTAGTCTTGGTCCTTTTAATGTTATGACCATAAAGGTCGATTGTAACTCGCCCTCCGAGTCTGTCACACGTCCTAGCATTTTTCTTGCCTTTTGAATGATGCCAAGATCCCCTTGCCAGGCAAGAATCTTTTTTTATAGCGGAGCCCTGTCAAGATTTATTTCCCTTATGGCCAGCTGATTTTTCCCTGCCCTTGAAACTGAGCATCATAAGCAATATTGTCTCTCTGAGATATATTTCAGCAAAGTATTCAAGTAAAAAAAAATCCCATAAAAGGGTTTGAATAGTTGGCCTTTTGCTTTATGGAGCAAACAGCTGAGGTCATTGGCCCATGTATAGGAAATACCTTCCTCTCCCCTCCTAAAAGTTGGGGTTCTTCTATATTCTGGGGACAGAGAAGCCCGAAATGGGCAACACCTGCCTGTGTTCTCCAGTGATGAGGGACCATGAAGTTGGCCGTTAGGATTTAAGAAAGAACCGCCTTCTCTTACCCATTTTGTTCAGTTATCCCCCATTACCTTTGGCCAATGAGACTTTCCAACTTGCCATCAAGTTTTCCGAAGCATTTCCTGTGAGTTTTATTATTCTTATTTCGATCTGAAATAACATTCCATTTCTTGAAAAATGGCCTTCCATTTTGTAGCCTTCTCAGAAGCAATTTTTGACCTTCCTTTGAACTTAAAGAAAAAAAATCCCACTTTCAATTTGATACAGAATCCATTGAAAGGCAGTTTTTGGGTGAGGATTCAGGGCTGTGCCCTGGCCAACCGCTTCAGACCGTAGTGTTCCGGAGCCCGAGGCTCCATGAGCCCAGGCTGTGTTGGACCCTCGGGTGCTTTTGGCTGGTCGTTTTTATGACACGTCTTGATTCTTGACTCTGGAAGAACACAAGCTTTAAAAATGGATGACCCAGACAGAATCTGGCACCCGGTCTGACGTTTCAAATCGCATTAGTTGGGGGTTAAAAGTCGTCTTGGAGAAGGAGGAGGTTCCCGACGATTGGGCTTTGGGGCATAGCCGTGGGCGTTGCAGGGATCCGCCATTTTTCCCAAGATGGACTCGGTGGGAGGCTCACTGGGGCTCCGCTTCCCTCTGCGGCGTGGCTGGACAAAGCTCCGCTCCTGTGTGTGTTGGCTCTGAGGGTCCTCCAAATGGGACCCCGGGGAGGTTTGTCAGCACTTTCTTCCTGTAAAGTAAACGCTTTTTGGTGGAAGGTGGCTCCGAGCCGCCTTGGCCGGGGAATGTTGACTTGGGAACGGAAGACTGACTCGATGCCCGAAATGTGTTTGCAGCCTGCAATCCAAATGCCTGTCGGGCCAGCGGACGAGGCCTGCAGCCCAAGGGGGTGCGGATCCGAGAGACGGCCGACTTTAAGGTGGACACAAAATCGGCGGGAAGCGGGGAGCTCAGCGTGACGGTCAGAGGGCCCAGTAAGTACCGTCCCCCCCTTCCTGTCAAGTCAAGCCAAACCAAGCTGATGAGCCCTGGGAATGCAGGCCCAGATCTCAAGGATCTCGCTGTCCAAATGGGGAGACGGCGTGTAAACAACTACATAAAGACAAGGTAGATGCAGGATAAATTAGAGATAATCACAGAGGGAAGGCACCACTATCATTTGGGGAAAAGAGTTTTGGTACCATTTTGACAGACTATAATTTTCCCCAGCATCCCTCTCCTCCCAGGGAGACATCTTATGGAACCAGTAATGTTTTTTAATCCCCCCCCCCCAAAAAAAAAATTGGTAAAACTGATTAACACATGGAGAAAGTCTAAAATGCGTGTTTCTCACTCACCTCTGCAAAGAGTGGGGCATACATTTCTTGTCATCTCTCCTGTTTGGAGCCATGTTTGTTCTTTGTAATGGTGCAACAACCTGGCCTTGGGCAAAGCACTTAATCTGTCTGGACCTCAGTTTCCTCATTTGTAAAATGAGGGGATTGGCCTGGATGGCCTCTGGGGTCCCTTCTGACTCCTCTGAAGCAGAGCTGAGTTCTAGAGTCCTGGGATGTGGCCTTCTGCCAGCCAGTCACCTGCCCTCTCTCGAGTGTTTGTCTTGGTCCAGTGGACAGTAAGATCCGAGAGGGCAGAGTCCGTTTTTCGTTTTTCATTTTTTTCCCCTAACCCAGCACCAGCATGGCACCCGGCACCTCAAAGGCACTTAAAAAGTGTGCTATTAGTGAGTTTATTTTCTCATTTGTTGGGTGGATGATGCCTCCCTACATCGAAGATTAGTCCAAGGTCTGCATGGGATGACACTATAGGGAAGTGCTCTATAGAGAGAAGTGGGGCGCCATATTGTTACCCTTGAGACACCGGAAGTGCTTCCGTTATCACTGGGATGCTGAGGGCGCCGGCAGCTTGGCCTCTTGGCTTTGCCTGCTGTTGACCGCACCTACCCTTGATCACTCAGTGCTGGCCTTCTTCCCTTTCCTTTTGGCCTGGAATTCTTCTGGCACCCAAAAGCCATTGAGGAAAGCTTGGATGGCCACTCCCTTTTACAGATGGTGTTCTGGATCTGGGGCTGGGCTGGCTTGGGCTCCTTAGAGTATTAATTCAGCTCCATTCAGCAAACCGTCCTTGAGTGGCTGCTAGGCTCTAGGTGCCATTGTCGGCTTTGGAGAGAGAAAAGCCAACCCCAACCCCATCCTGCCCTTAAGGAGTTTGCCGTCACTTTGTGAAAGCCGGTGCTTAGAGTGCTCATTTTCCTGAAAGTCGATCAGTTCTGGAAAGCAGTTCCCTCTGCTTTGGGCATCGTGGAAGTGGGCCAAGTTCCCCTCCAGCCCCCATTTTGGCTTCTCAGCCGAAGGAGTCAGCCTTGTTTTGTCTTCAGGTATTTGTTCTCCTTCGAGGGAGATGGGGGTTTTGTTCTTCCCATCCCCACATTTTGGGGGGCTCGTTTTTAATTTACTTATTTGTTTTTAAGCAGCCAAAGATGGCTCCAGCCAGCTCAGCCTGGGGGCCCAGCATGGCTCGTGCTTGCTGGTGCTTGCTGCTCCCTGGTGTTCCCAGCTTTGGTCAGGGCAGGCATCCTGAAGTGAGCGGACCAATCGAACTGAATCCCTCCTGACGGGGGCTCATCTTGTTGTGTGGGAGGCTGCGGCTCCAGGCGGCTGATGCCGGAGCAGCGTGGGGGCAGCCCTTGTGCTGGGCCTGTTGCAACAAGAACTGAAGAGCTGTTTGACCTTGGGTCCCTTCAGCGGTGACTCAAAGCCTTTCTTTGCCAAACCACCAGGGAAAACATCAAGCAAGTTCCTGCCTGGTGGCTCAGACTCGCGTTTTCAGTTCAGTGCCTAAAACTGTTCTCTGGGAAGACGTCGGCGAGCGCTTTTCCAATTCAGTGTTTCTGGGTTGCTTGGCCCGTTTGGATTGGGACAGGCTTGCCCTCGTAGCTGTGAAATAAGTGGCATTCCCTAGAGCTTTCAGTTCAAATCCAGCCTCCGACACTCACCAGCCATGTATGTGAGCGGGGCCAAGCAAATCACTTGAAATCCACCTGCCTCAATTTCCCCAATGGTAAACTGGGGATCATCATCGCACTTACCTCCCACAGTTGTGAGCATCAAATGTTTGCCATGATATTTAATAGATGATCAATATTTGTCAGAAAAGCATTTAGCACACTTGGCGCATAGTAGGCTTACTAATAAATGCTTATTCTCTCCGTCTCCCCTCATCCCCCAAAGGAGGATTCAAGTTTAGGTCAATGGGCACTTTCTGAAGTCACCCGCATTACATCACTGGAAATGAAAGGGGAAACAGTATGATTTTTCATTTTTCTCAAGATACCCATGATTAGAGATGGATAACATCTTACTTAGGAGCCAATTTCTCATTTTACAGATGAAGAAACTGAGTCCCAGAGATTAGGTCACTTGCCCAAAATCATAACATGAGCAGTGGGTTTGAACCTAAGCCCTTGGGCTCTGGAGCCTGTGTTCTTACCCTTCTTTTTAGTACTACTACTTCTTTAGTTTCCCCTCTCCATCATTCTCTAAAAAAGGGATCATTCTATTCTCTGCTTTAACCCCTCCACTGATGGGGAACTCACTACCTTCTAAGTCCAGTGTGATTGTCATTATTCAAATCACCTCACTTCACCAGACTTCACTTTTCACCTCCAAAATGAGCAAATTGAACCAGTAAGATTCCTCTCTCCCAATTCCATCCCATTTAATAGATGGGCAAACTGAGGCACAGAGAATTCCACAGCTAATAAATGGCTCAGACAGATTTTGAATTCGAGTCTTCCTGATACTAGTTCTGGCCCTCTAACCAGTGTTGTAAATGAATTTGATTGTTTAACAAATACCAACATTCAGATCGAATGAGAAATAATATCTCAAGTAACGTCTTAAACTCTGCACTCTTTCTATGTTGATTAAAAATATCAACTTGGACGAAATAACAGCAGTCAAAACGAGCAGCGCCTTGCCTCCAGCAGTCTCTTTGCTGTGCGAGTGTGTATATAATTAGAAATAGTTGTGGCTGCTTTTCCCCTTAATTTAGGAGGCATGTGTAAGCTCTTTTAATTTCATTTCAAGCTGTAATATTTGGTTTTTCTCTCCATATTTCATTGGATTCTTAATATTGTTTCTGGCATAACGATGTGCCGTTAAGCCTGTTTGGAGGTCCCGAGTCCAAATCTGAGCTTTGGCACCATGATTAAGTCAGTTCCTTTCTCTGCATCTCAGGTTCCCATTCTTTAAAATGAAAAAGTTGCACTCGATGGCCTCGAAGGGCCCTTCCCACTCCCCATCTGGATGGATTCCATCCTGATTTGCTTCCCTCCCTCCCCACCCCAGCTGTAGTTTCTATTATTCCAAATAAAGTCACAATGGGGGTAGGAAGTTTTTTGTTTTTCTTTTTTTTACACATTGAAGGTTTTAGTTTTTTAAAAAACATTTTAATCATTTTCTGATAGAGTCCTAAGTAATGAGATCTCTGAGACAAAAGGACGTGATCGTTCTGGTTCCTCTTCCTCTAGTTTATTGGATGGCTGCTGGCACATAGTAGGTGTTTATAAAGGCTTAATGACTTGAGTCTCCATGAAGACTATTGCTACTCACAACATCATCCTTTGCCCTACCAGCATTGAATTTAATTGGTTCAGACTTTGGCATCCCCTGAGGGCTTCCTGCTCAGTTTGACTTGAGGTTCTCAAGGCCTATGTCAGAGGCAATCTAAGCTCTGGTTGGTTTGCTTTCAAGCCAAGAAAGGCTTCAGGGATGGGTCTGGTCATGGACTGGCTATCTGCTGTCCGAGAACCAGCCTAGCTAAGTTTGAAGAGGTTTATCTCTAGACTGGCCAAAGGTGTGAAGAATTGCCCATCTTGGCCATGTTTTCTTTTCCCTTTTTTATTTTTTAACCCCTTACCTTCTGTCTTGGAATCAATACTGTGTATTGGTTTCAAGGCAGAAGAGAGGTCAGGGCTAGGAAGTGGAGGTTAAATGACTTACCCAAGGTCCTTGGTCACTCTTGAAGACTGTTTGCCAAGTCATAGCTGAGTTGCATGGATGGAAGGGGTAGCCATGTTGCCAGTGTGACACAGGTAGATTTAGACTGTGTGGTATAAAACAGATCCTCCTCAAAATTATTTTAATTTGTTGTTTATGCTATTTTTTTCTATATTGATCCATCTATCCTGGCTATTCAGTCATGGATCCAGTTTGAAACTTATGGTCTGAACTTCCTTTTCACTGCAAGGCCATCCATTCTTCCCAGCAAGTATCTGGGACATTCTCAACCAGCCTTCCACGTGTGCTCGCATTTTGATGTAGCTTCCTGTGCTTGGCCCTTCCCAAGACAGGGACTGGCTCTGGGATTGCAGTGATCTGCACCTCTGCGGAGGCTTACAGCAATAGAAATGCAAAAAATAACAATGCTCTGAAGTGGGCTCCTGTATTCGAATTCATACTCTTCAAAGTGATGGTTCTCTAAAAGATGGTCACTGGTTTTAGCTCAGTGGCTATAAGCCATTCTCTCTCACTTCTGAGGAGTCATTATTCTCCCTAGTCCAGGGCTAACCGGTTGCATAAAAGACTGGAAACTTCATCAACTTGCCCAGAGTCAAGCAGTCATTTTGTGTCAGAGGCAGGACTTGAACTCTGGGACTTTGAGGCCAGATAGAGCATTTAGCCCATTGCCTTGGCTCATAGTAGGTGCTCCATAAATGCTTCGGCTTCGGTTTCTGTATGTTGGCAGCCTACCAGTGCTGTATTGTGACCCTACCAAGCCACAGAGTTCCCAGGTGCCAGGCTTCGACGTTCTCCTCTCTACCTCCGTCTGCCCGCATCAGTTTTGCCCACGCTGGGGATGCAGATATTTAATGGCAGCCTTTGTCTCTCCTTGTGTGTTCCCTCAGAGGGGCTGGAGGAGCTCGTGAAACAAAAGGGCTTCATGAATGGCGTTTATGCTTTTGAGTACTATCCAGGAACTCCTGGGAAATACGTCGTGGTCATCACGTGGGGTGGACACAACATTCCAAAGAGGTGAGTCTGGGCCCCGGCTGCTCTTCTGCTCTAGTTTCTGCCCCTCCCCATCAAGTCTGGGACCCCAGCAGGTCCAAGCCACCAACTAATCATTTCCCGGATTCAAGGAAAGCAAAGAGAGCTGCTTTGTTGAAAGTCTTTGGAGAGCAGCAGCAGACATTTGGCCCGGAGTCAAACGAATCAAAAAGCTGGTGGTGGTTTCAGTTTCCTGCTTTAAATCAGCAGGAGCGGCTTTGGGAGGGAGGCCAGCCAAGAGGACGCGTATGTGTCTAAAAGGAGACTTTTTCATTTTTCCATGACTGACGACTCTGTTCTCCGGGTAAGCCTTAAAGCACTCTCCATGTCGGCCGCCATTCTTACCGTTTGGTGGAATTCATTCTTGGGATTATCCTTCGGGACCTGAAGAAACAAGGGAGCCAGTCGGGGACTTTTCTTAGTGGGGTTTTCCTGGTACCTCTCCATGGAAATTGCATAATCTCACAGCAGTAGGAGATCGTTTGGGAAGCAAGGAGTAGAAGCAGGCTTTGAAGGCGAGTTTTCTGACTTGGGAGACACTAAGCACGTTACAGTGGGTAGAACATGGGCCACTTAGCCTCGCCACGTCCCAGGCAGCTCTCTAAGATGTTGGTGGAGGGGCTTCTTCTTCTGGGGGTCCTCCATACTGATGAAGTAATGAGTGAGCTGGGGAGGGGCAGGAAATAACAAGGTAATTGACATTAATCTTATAGAATTCAGTAAACGTTTCCCGAGTGCCTAGACTGTGCTAGGCACTGTGCTAAATGCCAAAAAGAGACAAAAGACAGTCTCTGCTCATAAGGAGCTTGCAATCTAAAGGGGCATTGAGTCCATTCATATAAATGATATGTAGGAAAATCAGGAAATAATTAAAAGAAAGGACACTCAAATTTTAGAGGGGTTGGGAATGGCTTGCTGCCAAAGACGGGGTTTTAGGTGGGACTTTAAGGAAGTCGGGGAAGGCAGTAGGTGAAGAGGAGGAGGTGGAGGGTTCCAGGCACGGTGGACAACCAGAGAAAATGTCCAGGGCTGAGAGATGGAGGGTTTTGTTCCAGGAAGAGCAAGAAGGCCAGTGCCACTGGATTGGAGAGGAAGGGATTATAAACCTGGAAGGGTAGGAGAGACCTAGGTTATTTATGTAGGACTTTGAATGCCAAGAACATTTCGTATTTGACCCCAGGAGTGAGAGGAAGCCACTGGAGTTTATTGAGTCTGTTAGATACCTGAAGATGGAAGATTTGAGAATGAGAGAGAGGTTAGGGCTGGAAAAGTAGATCTGAGAATAAATCAACATGGAGATGGTCGTGGAATCCTTGGAAGCTGATGAGATCATAAGTGAAATAAGATAGTGGGGAGAAGAGAAGAGCCCAAGGGGAAGCTCCTGTGATTTAAAAGAAGATCCAGGAAAGGAGACTGTGAAGAAGCATTTTCACCAGGGAGACGATCTGAAAGAGAGTAATACATGTTTTCTTCAATTAATTAGCTAAATTTCTCTTTGATCTTCTCTTACCACAGAGCTTAGGGTTTTTGGTTTTTTCCTAACCATTACTTTGTCTTAGAATTGATACTAAATGTTGGGTTCCAGTCAGAAGAGTCTAGACAAGGAGTTAAGTGACTTGCCTAGGGTCACACAACTATGAAGTGTCTGAGGCTGTCTCTGACTGCCATGGATCTCCTCACTTTTGGCACTATCGTGAAACGGATCGACCCCTTCTTAGAACAATAGTTTTTAGGGGAAACCCCAATGGCTCAGCCCTTACAGTATTAGTTCTAAGTCAAGGGTTAAACCCCCCCCAGTAATTCTAACTGCACAAAATAAAATACAAAGGATTATCAAGGAAACCAGTTACATTGAAATATATATGCTTAGCAAAATATTTTTTAAAGACAAAGTCAGAGATCCCCAGTTTGGAAGACCTTTTCTGCAATGCGTACAGTACCATGGGGAATGGTATGAATCAGGCCTTAGCTTCCCCCTTCAATAGGTGCAGGAAACAAGAGGTGAGCAGGAGGACCTGAGCTCTCCATTTCAGGGAAGGAGATCTTAAGGAGAAAGCATTTTCTAGATGGCTCTCATCCCCTTGGACTGGTGGGAGGACTTCATCTGCAGAAAGCACAGTGAAAATGGCAAAGGGCTTTCCCCCAGTTTTCAGGTTGGTTAACAATTCTCAGTGATGAAGATGGCGGATTATAGACAACCCAGCTCAACTCTTCCAACATTACAATCAAATTTTGGAGTGTCAGAACCATCAAAAGGTCAGGGCAAGGGGGAAGTTGGGTTGCTCAGTGGATGGCGAGTCAGGCCTAGAGATGGGAGGTCTTAGGTTCAAATCTGGCTTCAGACACTTCCCAGCTGTGTGACCCTGGGCAAGTCACTTGACCCCCCATTGCCTAGCCCTTACTGCTCTTTTGCCTTGGAACCAATACACAGTATTGACTCCAAGACGGAAGGTAAGGGTTTAAAAAAAAAAAAGGTCAGGGCAAGGCACAATAGGGAAATAGGAAGGGAAGGACAGAAAAGAAAGGGTAGAGTGAGGGGAAGATGATAAAAAGAGAGGATAAGTGAAGGGAAGTGGTGGTTAAAAACAAAATGGACTAGATGTGTGATCCTGGGCCAGTCACGTAACTCCCATTGCCCAGCCTTTCACGTTCTTCTGCCTTGGAACCAATATACTGTGTAGATTCCAAGATGGAAAATGAGGGTTTAAATAAAAACCAAACCCAAAAAACAAGACGGATTTTTAAAGCAGGACAGGATAAAAGGTGATAGAGAGGGAGAAACAGAAGAGAATGGAACGATGCAGGGAAAATGCTCATTCATCATAATTGTGAATGAACTCTCCCATAAAATGGAAGGGAGAGCAGAATAGATTAGAAACCTGAATCCAGCAATATGTTGTATATAAGAGACACACTTGAAATAGACATAGCATTGAAATAAAGGGCTGGCGAAGAATCCAAGATGTTCCAGTAGGAGTAAACGTAAGGGTAGCAGTCATCATCTCAAACAAAGCAGAAGCAAAAATAGACCTAATTAAAAGAGATAATCAGGGAAACTACATTAAAAAATTGAAAGGTTTCCAATGAATAATGTATGAAAATGACCAAATAAAATGTTTTAAAAACAAAAAAAATTGAAAGGAATTAGGCTATAAAGCAATATAAAATTTTTTCTAGCAAGTGTCTCTTGATTAAAGCAACCATTTTTCAAATATATCCTGAGCCAAATTCAGAAACATAAGAGCCATTCCCCAACTGATAAGTGGTCAAAGGATATAAACAGGCAGTTTTCAGAAGACGAAATCAAAGCTATCTATAGTTATCTGAAAAAATCCCTGATTACTATTGATTAAAGAAAGATGAATTAAAACAATTGTGAAGAACCACCTCACAGCTCACAGAAATGACAAATGCTGGAGAGAACGGGTTAAAAATAGATCTGCTAATGAGTCGTTGGTGGGATTGTCAACTGGTCCAACCATTCTGGAAGACAATTTAGAACTAGACCCATTTTGAGGGCTATAAAACTGCATCCTTACCGCTACTTGGGTCTCTATCTGTAAGCGATCAGAGACAAAGGAAGAGGATCTATAAGTAGAAAAGTATTTATGGCAGCTATTTTGCAGTAGTAAAGAACGTGACATGGAGGAGATACTCATCCTTCAGGGAATGGTTAAACAAGTCACAGCATATGATTGGGCTGGAGTATGGATGTGCTCTAAAAAATGACGAGGGGGATGATTTCAGAAGAACATGGCAAGACCTATATGAACCAATGCAAAGCCAAGTGGGCACGCCAATGGCCCAGCAACAGCAATGTGGTCCTGTTGTTCAACTGTGAAAAGCTTGGCTACTCCAATCAATACAATGATCCAAGATCATTCCTTTCATTCCAAAGGACTCATGATGAAAAAAAATGCCGTCATCCTTCAGAGGAAGAACTGATGAACTCTTGAGTGCAAACCGAAGCATAATTTTCTACTTTCTTTTCATGAGTCTTTTGCAATATAGCTAATATGGAAATGGGTTTTGCATGATTTCACTTGTATAATTGATTCCATATTGCTTGCCTTCTCAGTGGGTGGGGGAGCAGTGGAAGGGAGGAGGGAATATGGAACTCAATTTAAAAAAGAAAATAATGCTAAAAAATATTAAATGAGAAAAAATTCAATTCTCAGTTATTAGGATGTTTCCTCATTTGTATTTCCTTCTAGTCCCTTTGAAGTCCAAGTGGGCCCTGAGGCAGATGTCCAGAAAGTAAGAGCCTGGGGGCCTGGTCTCCATGGAGGCATCGTTGGGAGGTCCGCCGACTTCGTGGTGGAGTCCATTGGCTCAGAAGTTGGATCCTTGGGTAAGCTAGTGAAAAAAGTGGTCTGTCCTGTGGCTAATATTGATAGCCCCATGGACGTACTCTTATCCGAATTCTTTATCTCCTTCTTCTTTAAGTATAAACTTCTAGTAGTGTTGTATAGTAGGAAGAATACTAGCTTGTGTTCCAGAGGACGTGGTTTCAAGTCCTACCTCTGGTTTTTGTTAACTTTTTGATCAAATCACTTCAAATGTCCAGGTCTCTGTTTCCTCATCTGCAAAGTGGGTTTGACTTGATGGCTTCTGAGGGTCCTTCTAGCTCTAGATCTATCATCCCAAGTCATTAGTGGCCCCTATGATCCCACCAGAGTAACAAGAGATATTGAGAGTTTATGACTGGGGACAGTGATGAGTTTTTTTATGATCGATAACTAAAAGGGATTTTTAATTTTTTCTGACCTCCCGTAGGAGTTGTCTGCTTTGTAGCTCTTGGGACCAGCCGATGAAAAATGACTCATTTCCTTGAAATAGAAACCTCTATAGTCCCGGTTATAACTCCATTGAGTGAGATTGTGTGCATGAGTTTTTAAAAGCCTGTACTGGACCCCAGCCTCGTTTAATCTTTTGCAGATGGCACCATGTTTGGGGCCAGGGATGGGGAACACGTTCTGCAGGAGATGGAGATGGAGCTGTTGGCTCTGAGGCTCTGGCTTGTCTTTCTCCACATGACCTCCAATAGGACCTGTCTCTTGCCATCTCTTAGGATTTGCCATTGAAGGTCCATCCCAGGCAAAGATTGAATACAATGACCAGAATGATGGGTCCTGCGATGTGAAATATTGGCCCAAGGAACCGGGGGAGTACGCCGTCCATATCATGTGTGATGATGAGGACATCAAGGACAGCCCTTACATGGCCTACATCCAGCCAGCCTCAGGAGACTTCAACCCAGATTTGGTGAAAAAGCTTTTTGGTGCCCCAGAACCTTCTGCCCCCCCCCAACTCCTTCCCCAACATTTATCCAAAAAATGTAAATAAAGACTGCCCAGAATATTGAGTTACAATCTCTTCGGCAGTCCTGGCCTTCCAACAACTTACCTCGTATTTGTCTGTATTTCTTACATATATGGGTGTTATCTCCCCTGTGAGAATATAAACTTCTTTTGCAGATTCTGGCTTCGTATCATCAGTGCCTGGCATATAGTAGGTGATCAATAAATGCTTGTTGGTCCATTATCAGTGGAAAGGAACCTGGGTCTGGAGTCAGAGGCCCTCCTCTGTTCCCATCTTACCTCTGCCACTTACTCTTCTGTATTTGTGGGCAGTTCTCCCTGGGCCCCACTTCCTCCTTTCTATAGTGACTAGGGAGCCTCAGAAGTCCTTGCCAGAATCTCTACTCCACTTTAGCCGCTCAATGAATGTTGACCGAGGGATAAGGGGGATGAGGGTTATCTCTGGGGTTGGAGGATCTGAGTTAAAATCTTGCCACTGATGTTATTCATGTGACCTTGGACAAGTCACCCTGGGCCTCCATTTCTTCATCTGTAAAATGAGGGGAGTGGAACCCTGTGACTTTTGGGGTTCTTTCCTTCTCTTGATCTTTGATCTATCCTAGATTCATTGAAGATGCTCAAATGGGTACACTGGAGTCATGGACACAGTTGTTGCTTTGGTTTTAAGTCTTACAGGTCAACAGGAATTTATTTATAAAGTGCCTACTATGTGCTAGGCTGGGGATATAAAGATGACAATGTATAACTGGGGAAGATAAATGTATGTATAGCTATATTTTATAAATATTATCATGTATTCCATGATATAGTTATATGTAATCTAATAGATAACTGTATTCTAATATAGGTTATATAATGGTTCTATTTTAATTATTATCTAACATAATATCATTATCTATTAGATAACAGATTCTAATGTAGTTATATGTTAGATAATATAGTTAGATCATATATAATAGATACGTGTTTGTATATGCATAAAATAGATAACAAAGAGTGGCCCCCTAAGGGCAGCTGGGAAAGCCAAGAAGGGTTGGCATCATGGATGGAAAACACACGCACTTTCTCTACCATCTGTGAAACAGGCCAACAAGACTGCAAATGAGGAAGGCCAACAGGAAACAAGCCACTTTCCTAGACCGGCTGGACTCCAGCCAGGCTTGTTGTACTTACCACATTAGCCAAGCAACTGCTCATTTTCATTCTCTTTCCTTCCTTCCTCCTCAACCCCATCCCCCCTCCAACTGTCACCCTTGTAGAATGTTCTGAGATTTGGGTTCTGTCTCTTAAAGCAGTAATGGTACCACTGGGATGGACAGTCCCTCTTGGCCCAGTTCCTCGGGAGCACTGGCCTCTGCCCCTTTGGATTAGGGTTCAGGCTACGGTTCCATTTCCCCACCATATTAGTTAGAGCCGTATTCAGCTCCCCAGTGAAGGCCAATGGCCTTCCCTTCAGTTGACAGGTATGCTGGTACAGGGGAAAGCTCCAGCGTTAGAATCTCTTCCTCTCCCAATCAAGGCGTCAGCAAGCATTTATTAAACACCCACTGTGTGCCAAGCGCTGGGCTAAGAATCTCACGCTTCCTTTCAGTTACAGAGTGGATTCTTTTTTATTTTGGGGTTTAGGTTACTCCTTAGCAGAAGGCTGCTCATTCATCCCCTGCAGGGCTCCTTATTTGGATTTAACTTGATTTGGCCTCTTTTTCATGGAATAGCACAGGGGGCTAATCATCACCTTCTCTTCTTCCCAGGTTCAAGCCTATGGTCCAGGACTAGAGAAGACTGGCTGTATTGTCAACAACTTGGCAGAATTTACTGTTGACCCTAAGGATGCTGGGAAAGCCCCCTTGAAGATCTATGCTCAGGTAAGTTCATGCAGGGCCAGTAGCTTGGGCATCTTTGCTGTCTGGGGACAGAGGACACTTCATAAAAGCCAGTTGACCAAATAAAGGTACTTTGGGGCTGATGACAGCTGGCAGATTTTTTCTGAACCATAACAGTAACTATGACTGAAGGTGAAAGGTGGTAACACATTCTCCCAGATGGTCCCCCTCAGATCAGGGACTGCTGATCATACCCAACATGTCCCAAATGAGAGTTTTTACTTATTTGAGAACAAGAAGTTCTGTGGATGCTCAGGATTTTTCCATCAAAACAAAATTAGATTATAGTAGGAGAATAGATACATGGGGGGAGAGAAAATTGAAACCATGTAGGCATCACTTGAAGAATCAAAGAATGCTGCCAAGCTTTTATCCGCTTGGAACAGCCCCAAGATATAGAAGCAGGAATTGGCAATGGGAGCCAGTGAGTAGTGTTATCTTTCCTTTTGGCCTTTAGAAAAATGTCAAGGAAATATCATGAGTCACTTCTCTTAACGTCCAATCTCTTGACACTCTATTTCTTAATAAAAATTTAATTAAAACATTAATTTAATGTTAATAATTATAATTAATAAAAACAAAGAATTAATTTTTTAAAAAAGCACTTTGTCTCTGAGGTCTTAATAATTGTTTCCAGGATGGAGAAGGCAATCCTATTGATATTCAAATGAAGAGTAAGATGGATGGGACCTACTCCTGTTTTTACACACCGCTGAAGCCGATCAAACATACGATTGCCGTCGTTTGGGGAGGAGTGAATATCTCCCAAAGCCCATATAGGGTGGGTAATTGAATACAGCCTTCGGGATTGGGTGAGCTGTGGTCTGGGACAAGTTGGCATGGGTCATAAAATAGATGATTGGGCAGAAATCAACTGACAGACACCTTTGGGTGTGATGACTTCATAGTGAGCGAAGCTGTGTTGCAGTGGGTATTCGGAAATAAGACTTGCAGGTCTACTGTTGTCTGTTGATTTCAGCGGTCTCATGATTTCTGAATAAAGACAAGTTGAACTTTGTTTCTAGGTTGGCGTTGGTCAAGGGAGTCACCCTCAGAGGGTCAAAGTATTTGGTCCTGGTGTAGAGAGAAGTGGTCTAAAAGCCAATGAGCCCACTCACTTCACCGTAGACTGTACAGAGGCAGGGGAAGGTAAGAGTGGTTCATCAAAGACTTTGGCCATTACCATTCTTTTATAATTGCCCTTGTTGACCAGATGTTGATTCTTTTGATCTAGTCTCCGAAGAAAGGCTAAGTTGAAATGAAAAGCTGACCCAAATGTTTAGAAAATCATCATTCTTCTGATTATGGATCTGCTCTTTAATGTCTTAGCCAAGTAAACAACAATCCATCCAGGCTCAGGCTGCCATTTTGGACTCTTGCATGTCAATAACTGGAAAACTCCCATGGGAGTCCTAGGGAATGATTGACACGAGACTCTTTGTAATAATACACCCTTCTTCTTTTAATGAGTGCTAATCACGTGACTTTTTTCAGGTGATGTCAGTGTTGGCATTAAATGTGATGCCGGAGTTCTGGGCATAGATGAGGAAGACGTCGACTTTGACATCATTCACAACGCCAACGATACGTTTACAGTGAAATATGCACCCCCTGCTCCTGGCAGATACACCATCAAAGTTCTCTTTGCCTCCAAGGTTTGTCCTTGGGTCCAGAAAAGCTCCAGGGGAAGGCGGGAAGGGTGGCTACCAGCTACAACTGAAGTTGGTGCTCAACCAAAGGGGTGTGGTTCCATTGGGCAGATGCTGACAAACCAACCCAGCTCCTCTTGGTTTGGCAGCACCCAGGGCTGAGCAGGGACCCGAGCCCAGTCCTGTGCCCTTTTCATCTTCTTAGGGGAGGTTTGGTTTGTTTGACAGTATAAATTTCCTAATGGAGTTTAAAGATGTGGATTTGAAACAGTACTTTCTTGTTTGATCAGAATTATCCACAAAACTTGCTTTCTCTTTGGATAGATCATGTCCAAGATTTGGTGAAATATTCATTCAAGTCCTTTTTTTAAATTTTTGTTTTGTTTTGTTATTTTATTTAAACCGTTACCTTCTATCTTAGTATCTATATTGGTTCCAAGACAGAATAGTAGTAAAGGCTCTTAGAGGGTTAAGTGACTTGCCCAGGGTCACACAGCTAGGAAGTGTTTGAGGCCAGATTTGAACCAAAGACTTTCATCTCTGTGCCTGGTTCTCCATCCACTGAGCCACCTAGCTAACATTCAAATCTCTTCTGTAAAGCCCAGTGTTTAGTTTCTGCAAAGGTCACTCTGGGGTTCAAGGCATCCTCCTCTGGGTTATGGTCCAGTGGGTTTAAAATGTCCTTTCAGAAAAAGAGGCTGTACTGTCTTCCCAATAAGCCATTGTATAGAGGAGTTGTTTTTGAGGTCTAAATAGAGGGGGTGGCATAAATAAAAGGGCAGCAAAAAGAATTACTCACATGGTCAGAGGAAGCGTCTACACTGGTCATAACTCTTCTGGTTCAGTGTGGCCAAATAAGCCTGTATTGGGTTGGCTCTTTCTGCTGAGAACTTTCTTGGGGAAAATGGTGCCTTTGCTGCTTACTGTTAGTGATGGCTCCTCCTCCCCTTTAGAATATAGGTCCCCCACCTTTGCCCCCAAGGGTTTTTTCTTCCTTTTACTCCTATTTCTTCCTTCCTTTCTTCCTTCCTTCCAAGCTTTTTGAGTTAGGTAGGAAGCATCCCTGCTTTGCTCTGGGCTTTTACTTGATTGAATCCTTGTTACCTCTTCTCCCGAGCATATTCTACTTGCCACTCTGGAATCTTTTCTTTTAAATCCTTCCCTTCTGCCTTAGAATTGGCATTAAGTATTGGTTCCAAGCAGAAGAGCGGTGAGGAGTGGGCACTCAGGATTCATTCGCATTCTTGAATTGAATAGAATAGTCACAAGAAAGGGAAAAGCTATGTGCCAAGGAGACCTGCCTATGTAGAAGGACAGCCTCTGTTCATTGGGAGACAGGGAGGAGGTTAGGGTGGCATAGGGGATTCCTGTTGAAGAAACTCCCTGCCAAGGTAGGTGGGCACGGGCTTGGCAAGCGACAGCCTTTAAGGATTGCCTGGGGTGCTGCAAGGTTACAGTGACTTGCCCAGGATCACAAAATCAGTATATGGCAGAGAAGAGACTTAAACCTAGGTCTTCCTGACTTGGTGATCAGTTCTCTCTCCACGAGGGCACACAGACTCTTGACACAGAATCATAGAATTTTTAAACGGAAAGAATTATCCTTCTCATGGGATCCAACTCTTCCCCTCCCACTTCTACTTTTCTTAAACAGATGAGGAAATGGAGCCCTAGAAAAGGGAAAAGACCCCCAGTTAATGATAAGTAGGCACCTTTGATGTTGGCTAATGAGCTAGACATTATGGTGTAGTGAGCCTCTGAGTCAGGAAGATTCAGAAAGTTCTTTTCCCACTTCTGATGAAACCTCTTGACTGTGTGACCTTAGGTAAGTCACTGAGCTTGTCAGTGCCCCCAGCCAATTTTCTGAGACTATAAAGTACAGAACATATGCTCATCTGCATTGGTCAAGGGGGTTTCCTCCCTGGGAATTCCCTCTACTCCTGGAATTGGGCGCTCAGACAGACTGACAGGGAGAGACAAAACAGATTTGGGCACAGATCCAGAGTTTGTGTTGAAAATTGGCAGACCTTCCTCCCTGGTGGCCCAGAGTCTGCCTGATGTGAAGATGCTTGTGGCTACCCAGTGACCCATGGACGAAATCATCGGCCATGCTTGGAAGCGTCAGGGTCTGACTTGAACAGAGGGAAGCGATGCTCCTTTTGGTATCCATTGGGGAAGACTGTCCTGCTGAAAACCTATTTGTGTTTCAGGAAATCCCTGCCAGTCCTTTCCGAGTCAAAGTCGATCCTTCGCATGACGCCAGCAAAGTGAGAGCGGAGGGCCCTGGGCTCAGTAAGGCAGGTAAGAAGGGGGGACCCTCCCCACAAGTAGCTTCTGCACAGCCTTTGGAGGAGAGGATTGGCAGGGCTGCTTAATTTAAAAAATAAATAAGGCGTGGGTGTTGGCTTATCTCAACAAAAAGTGATCTTGTATCAAGAATGTTGATTTGGAAATAGGAAACACTTATATCCTGGCACCTTTCCAGATTGGGGAAAAAATAGACTCCGGCGAGGGAAGCCAAGACCACGAAGCCCCAGAGCAGGGACTCCTGGGCAGACCTGTTAGACCAGTTCCTAGGGAGAGTGTGTGGCCCATCTTTTAACTTCAAAGTCTTTCTTTCTAGGGGTGGAAAATGGAAAACCAACTCACTTCACCGTCTTCACCAAGGGGGCAGGGAAAGCCCCCCTGGACGTGCAGTTCACCGGGCCCCAGGCCGGGGTCGCCGTCCGGGATCTGGACATCATCGACAACTACGACTATTCCCACACCGTGAAATACACACCCGTCCAACAGGTGGGTGTCTTTCTCCTCCGGGCCTCCCCTCTCCGGGCCATTTTTGTGTTTGATCTCGCAGATTCAGGGAGTCCCTGGGTGCCCTTGGGAAGGATTTGACCTTTAGCAGACTGTATTTTCTTGCTGTATTACATCCTTATCTGGGACATCCTGGAACTGCTCTTGCAGCTCTAGACCAGACCGAGGGGGGGGGGGGAGGCACAAATAGTGAGGCTCAGCCCTTGTTCTGGGGTTTCTTGGTTTTGTTGTTGCCTTTTTCTCTGTTCAGAGAAGTGACTCGGCCCCAGACTGGGCAGTGTTTGTGTGGCCCGGATGGTGCTGTCGCTTCATTGTCTGGCGCTGTTTTTGTTATCATTTGGGCGGATGGAGGGAAGCCCAACTCTGGGGCTCCGATCTCCAGCCACTGATGCTGGGAGAGCCGATGGAGGGCTGCTTTGTGTCCGGGCAGGCACTGAAATGGCCTGGGCGCTGGCCTCACGGAGGAGGCGCCAACCGCGCTCTCACTCAGAGACCGAGTTTCCCCGAGGCAGGCAGATCCGATGGAACGTGAACTCTTTCAAGTACTCAGGACAGTGCAGGATCCCGTCTGGCCCAAGAGCCGTGGGGCATCGAGGCCAGGATAATTGGTCCTGTTAGGCAAGATCGGGGCCGACCCAGGAGCTAGGCAGAGAGCAGCCTCCGAGGCCATCCTGACCAACCCTCGCATTTTGCAGAAAAGGAAACTAAGACCCAGGAAGGCGCACTCTGTGCCCAGGGTTGCCCAGGGAGGTGGTGTCAGAGGTGGGACTGGAACAAAGGCCCTCTGTCGAGCTCTTCCCACTGCCTTCGTCTAGAAAAGCCATTGGAGGCGGCTTGTGGGAGCCCAAAGGGGCCTTACTGTTCGGTGCTGACTTAGAACAAAGGGGCGCCCACTTGGCGCGTGCCTTGCTGGCCGAGCCACAGGAGAACCTGGGGAGCGCTGAAAGACTCTGCAGGTCATCTTGTTTGACTTGCAGCTTGCTGTGAAAAACATCTGAGGCTCAGCCGGATGGACTTGCCCAAGGCCACCCGGAGGGGACGTTCCAGAATGATCTGGGTGAAAGCTCTGAAACCATCCCTTCGGCCTTCTACTGGGCTGATGTGCGTGTTTGGTCATCCTGGTGGGGCTAAGCAGGGCTGTGCTCATCCACTTTATGAATAATCCACTTTCTTCTCCTTCTCCTCCTCCTCTTCCTTCTCCTTCTCCTCCTTCTCCTCCTCCTCTTTCTTCTCCTTCTCCTCCTTCTCCTCCTTCTCCCCCTCCTCTTCCTTCTCCTTCTCCTCTTTCTTCTCCTTCTCCTCCTTCTCCTTCTCCTTCTCCTCCTTCTCCTCCTCCTCTTCCTTCTCCTTCTCCTCTTTCTTCTCCTTCTCCTCCTTCTCCTTCTCCTTCTCCTCCTCCTCTTCCTTTTCCTTCTCCTCCTTCTCCTCCTCTTCTTTCTTCTCCTTCTCCTCCTCTTCCTTCTCCTCCTTCTCTTTCTTCTCCTTCTCCTCCTTCTCCTCCTCCTCTTCCTTCTCCTTCTCCTCCTTCTCTTTCTTCTCCTTCTCCTCCTTCTCCTTCTCCTCCTTCTCCTTCTCCTCCTCCTCCTCCTCCTCTTCCTTCTCCTTCTCCTCCTCCTCCTCTTCCTTCTCCTTCTCCTCCTCCTCCTCTTCCTTCTCCTTCTCCTCCTTCTCCTCCTCTTCTTTCTTCTCCTTCTCCTCCTTCTCCTCCTCTTCTTTCTTCTCCTTCTCCTCCTCCTCCTCCTCTTCCTTCTCCTTCTCCTCTTTCTTCTCCTCCTTTTCCTTCTCCTCCTTCTCCTTCTCCTCCTCCTCTTCTTCTCCTCCTTCTCCTCCTTCTCCTCCTCCTCTTCCTTCTCCTTCTCCTCCTTCTCCTTCTTCTCTAACCCTCCTTCTTCCTCCTTCCTCTTTCCTCCTTTCTCCTTTTTTTTTAAAATTCTTCCCTTCTATCCTAGAATCACTCCTGGGTATAGGTTCTAAGGCAGAGCGTGGTAAGGGCTAGGCAGTTGGGGTGAAGTGATTCACCCAGGGTCACCCAGCTAGGAAGTATCTGAGGTCAGATTTGAACCCAGGACCTTCCCATCTCTAGTTCTGGCTCTCCATCCACTGAGCCACTTCACTGCCCCAATCCATCAGATAAAGCTAGACTTGCCTTTTTGTGTCCATCCTTTTGGACATAGCCATGATTTAATTGTTGAGGTTCTATTCGGGGTTTAAGTACTTAAAAAAAAATGGCTTTTGGTTAATATGATTCGCTGCCTTTGGAGCCCTGTGTACGTACTTTATTTTGTGCATTTATTTTTTTTTTTAAACCCTTACCTTCCGTCTTGGAGTCAATACTGTGTATTGGCTCCAAGGCAGAAGAGTGGTAAGGGCTAGGCAATGGGGGTCAAGTGACTTGCCCAGGGTCACACAGCTGGGAAGTGGCTGAGGCCAGATTTGAACCTAGGACCTCCCGTCTCTAGGCCTGACTCTCAAGCCACTGAGCTACCCAGCTGCCCCCTATTTTGTGCATTTATAACGTGTCCGAGATGGGATCTGCAGACTTGCCCAGACCACCCGCCCACGGGGTCCTCGGCACTCGAGAGGTTAAGGATTCCTGCTCTGGAGGCTGCTCCCGGCAGGCCCTGGGCTCCCCGCGTCGGTATGTGCCCCGTTGGGAGGGCGTCCCACCCATTGGCACACCTTTCGTGCCGCCTCTCAGGGAAGAACACAGCCTCCCTCTGCAGAAATGTGGCTGCTCCGGCAGCTCGGCCACTGTGGGCGGGCCTTGGCTGCTGGGGAATGCTCTCTCCAGAGGGCAGAGGATGCTGCCTGCCAGCCATGCCCGGGCCCTGGAGCGGGAGGGCCGTGGCGCCCCGGTCTCTGCCTGGCTGGCCTTTGCCTTTCCTCCCCCGGAGCCTCTGAGAGGCTGCAGAAGCCATCTGGGATGCTCCCTCGGGGGGCGTTTTCTTTAGCCTCCGAGGACCCCCCAAGACTCTTGTTCCTATGTCCCAGGTCATTGTTTCTTCTCTGGTATCCCTTTGCTTACAGCAGCAGGAGGCAATTAGGCCGGGGCATGGGCTGCTGGCATTCTCATCTCACTGGCACAAAATGGCCCTCGGGGGGATTCTTGCTTGGCTCTGCTCGGCCACAGAAGCTTTCTGGGAAATGACTGTGTATTTGCTGGGCCCTCTCTACTTTGTTCACCCCTGGCAAGAGTCCCCCGACCCCCAAGAATCTGGATCCCCCAAAGCCAGGGAACCAGCCAGGAAGAAGGAAATCAGGGCTGCCTTGTCTGATCTCTGGGAGTATCTGGGAAGTCCCTCCATCTGGCCTCTGGATGTCTGACAGTATTCACCAGAGCTTGGGAGAGGGTGGAGGAAAGAGAACATTGTCACGAGCTCAGACCCCTTTGTCAAATGGGCTGGGGATGGTTTACTTTATTATCTTCTTACTTAAATGTCAGGAGAAAAGAGAATCCATTTCTTAACTTTCTTTAGTCCCAAAAGAACCCATTTCTTGACTATCTTTAGCCCCCAGACAACCCATTTCTTAACTTTCTTTAGTCCCAAAAGAACCCATTTCTTGACTATCTTTAGCCCCCAGACAACCCATTTCTTAACTTTCTTTAGTCCCAAAAGAACCCATTTCTTGACTTTCTTTAGCTCCCAGAGAACCCATTTCTTAACTTTCTTTAGCCCCCAGAGAACCCATTTCTTAACTTTCTTTAGCCCCAAAAGAACCCATTTCTTAATTTTCTTTAGCCCCCAGAGAACCCATTTCTTGACTTTCTTTAGCCCCAAAAGAACCCATTTCTTAATTTTCTTTAGCCCCCAGAGAACCCATTTCTTAATTTTCTTTAGCCCCCAGAGAACCCATTTCTTGACTTTCTTTAGCCCCCAGAGAATCCATTTCTTAACTGTCTAGCTCCAAAAGAGAACCCATTTCTTAACTTTCTTTAGTCCCAAAAGAACCCATTTCTTGACTTTCTTTAGCTCCCAAAAGAACCCATTTCTTAATTTTCTTTAGCCCCCAGAGAACCCATTTCTTGACTTTCTTTAGCCCCAAAAGAACCCATTTCTTAATTTTCTTTAGCCCCCAGAGAACCCATTTCTTAATTTTCTTTAGCCCCCAGAGAACCCATTTCTTGACTTTCTTTAGCCCCCAGAGAATCCATTTCTTAACTGTCTAGCTCCAAAAGAGAACCCATTTCTTAACTTTCTTTAGTCCCAAAAGAACCCATTTCTTGACTTTCTTTAGCCCCAAATGAGAACCCATTTCATGACCGTCTTTAGCCTCATCCCCTTCAAACCCAACATTTAGGCAGAAGGGCCCACATTTGATTCCTCTTTGGGGAGCCCATTGCAGCGTTATATTTAGCCAAGGACATTCTTTCTTTGATCTTATCACCATGGCAAGCTTGGCAAAATGCTGAAAAGCAGAAAAGTCGGGCCTTGCTGGGGGCAAAGATAACAAGGCAACCCTTGTGGGGGATCCAAGAATCTGAGCAGGAAGGGACCTCAGAGGACAGCTAGTCCTGCCTGGGCCTGAAGAGGAATGAAAGATATAGCACACACACCACCGGTACACAATATGTGTAACATGCACACACACACATAATATAACCACACATGCAAACACACATCCCACCATCCATCCAGCCATCCATCCATCCATCCATCCATCCATCCATCCATTGTATATCCACATATCACATCCATATGTCACACAATAATATATTCTATTAATATATTATATATCATATTATATATAATATGATATATAATATAATAATATTATATAATAACCACACAATTATTATATGCATACCTACATACATAAATTTTTACCAATGTGGGGCAGCTAGGTGGTTTGATAGATTTAAGAGCCAAGCCTAGAGATGGGCAAACCTGGGTTCAAATCTGGACTCAGGTACTTCCTAGCTGTGTGACCCTGGGCAAGTCACTTAAACCCAATTATCTAGAGCCCTTACTGCTCTTCTTCTTTAGAAGCCATATACAATATTGATTCTAAGACAGAAGGTATAGGGTACCCCCTCCTCCCTGAGATGTTCCAATCAAACAATCTTGTCAAAGAAGGAAGCACAGGGTTAGTTTTTCCTGTCCTTTTCTGGATGAAACATCTTTGGGGTATTTTATCTTTCCCAGGACATCTCCCATTAATCTTTCCTCTCTTGCATGGTCTATTCTAGAATTCTGCCAACAACCATCCCTACTTAGCTGCCCTGCCATTTTGGACTTTTCCCCATTCCTTTCTTGAAAATCAACACATTGGCCCCTCTTTTGCCCTGCTTTCTGGTTTGTTCTTGAGTGTATTCACCAGTTCATTCATTCAGAAACCAAGGAGGAAGAAGTGTCTGGGCTGATCTCATCTAGAACCCTTTCCTGATCTGGGGATCCAGGCTCCTATTCACCATGTTTGTTCTGTCTTTTTCAGTGCAGAGGTCCTTCCCTTTGGCAGAAGAGAAGCAGCACCAGAATAGGCAGCCCTGCCCAGCTTATCGACAGTTCTTTGGCCCTCCTTTTCTCCCCAATATAGATTTGAATAGCCATGGCCAGCTCCAGCTCCTTTGGGGTTCCTGTACCCTGCAACTAGACTTACCAGACCATTATATTTTTTTTGTACTTTTCCTTTGTCACCTGGACTTGCCTTTCATCCATCTAAATATCTTTTAGAATTCTTCCCTCGCTTGGGGAGATCCCTGTGCCTCCACGCCAGGCTCTTCAGATAACTCCCTACTGTTTCCTCTGAAGTGTCCTCAGAAGTTTATTCTTGAAAACTTGCCATCTTGGGCTGATTTTCCCCTATAAATCTTAGTCCTCATGATCCTACTCCTTCCTTTGAATTCTTTGAAAGCTGGTCTAGTGTGTATGACAGACTCTGCTCAGCTTTTCTCACCTTTATCAGAGAATCTATGAAGAAATCAATGCCATTCTGGTCTCAAGCTTTCTTTCCTGTGACATTCTGATACAGAATAGACTTTCTCCTTGTTGGTGCCTTCATCTTTTGGAGGATGAATTTATCTTCATGGCTCATCAATAAGGCATTAGCTCTTTGGCTTCTAATGAAGAAAAAGAAGTTGAGCTGATATCTGGATAATGGAAGGGACCCTATCCCTACTCTAGTGTGCTTCTCAGCTCTTTTTCATGAATTCATCTATTTCCTCCTCCTGTCCTGGTGGTCTGTAGTCTATTCCGATAACAAAATCGCTTTTCTTTCTGTCTCCACTGATCTTCCACCCAGATGTTTTTTACCATGCCTCTGGTTTTTGTCATATGAGGATATGCTCTTATTATATGATGTTCCCTTCTTCTTTTCGCCTCTCCTAAATCTTCTGAATAGACCGTATCCAAATGGACCCGTCCAAAGCCACATTGCAGTCCTGAACCATATTCTACCATGTCTTATTGATAGCCGTGAACTCAAAATTGCCTCTTTATGTTAGGGCTAATTCTCCTTGCTTGATCCTTTATGTACAGCCTATCAGAGCCATGGACTTTTCTCCTGGCATCCCTCTTGAATTTTGTTTCCTGTGAATGCTAGTATCTCAACTGTTTCTCATAACTACTTTCTGCCATATGCCATGAATATACGTGGACAGTTTTCATTCTTTCCTTCTCTTTTGGGGTTCTAAAGTGCTTTCGAATACATCAGAAACACTTCTTCAGATTCTTTCATTTCTGTCCAAAAATGCAAATGCCACTTTCAGGTAAGATGAGAAGAATATAAAATCAAATTAAATTTTATTGTTGGTTATTTGGGGGAAAGGACTGGAGAATTTCCATCGTTGGTTATTGTGGGAGAAGACAAGGCCAGAACCTTTTTGTTAGTCTGAGTGCCTCGTGGTGAATAATCAGGTAGCCTAACTGTTGGTAAGCTTCTGTAACCATCGGCTACTTAATGTCTGGTGAGCTGAAGCATTCAGGGAACTTTGGGAGGTCAGGGATTTCTGGAAAACAAGGAAATTTGGAAGTAGTGGAAACATTCGCTAACTACAGTTAAAATCCAGGCTATCGGTCACATACCTCTAGTTAATTAAAAAACAAAAACAAACAAACAAACAAAAACAACAACAAAAACAAAACAGATGTGTGCCACAGCTGAACAAGTGCTGGGTTGGGAGTCGAAAGACTTGAGTTCAAATCCCAGCCCTGACTCTGGGTAGCTGTGCTCTCCAATCAAATTGCTCCCTCTCCCTGAGCCTCTGTTTCCTTATTTCTAAAATGCAGATTGTTGAATCCAGTTCACTTCTAAAAGGCTCTTCCAGGTTAGCGTTTTATCCTGAGAACTTTCTAATTTGGAGTTTGCATGAACTTTGCAAAAATCTGACTTAGAAGTGTGTTTTGTCAAGAAATGCTCATCCTGCTTGTGGTCAGTGTTTTGGAGGGGGGATCTCCTATTATTCTAAATTGCTCCTGTTCTGAGGCTTCACGAGGAAGGACTGAGCTCTCCCGAGGGCTGTAAGATTACAGGGGAAATGTTTATTCCTTTTCCCTCCCTCCTTTCTTGGAGGCTGCTTTTTTGGTTCTCGTTGCCCTCCACACTTGGAGGCTAGCTTGCCTCTGGAGCCGCCTCCCCATGGCTGTTTTGGCTGGGGGGCAGCTGGACTTTCCTTCAGGCATCAGAGCCCTTGCTTGGTGGGGATTGGAGGCTTGGGGAGTAAAACCAGCCAAGGGTGGAGAAGTAAGCAAATACTGAGTTCAGCCAAGATGGAGCTGAATCTGGGGTGGACAAAAGGCACATTCAGCTTGGACCCTACGGACTCTTCATGCTGAGGCCCTGGCCAGCGCTCCCAGGGGCCTTCCTTTCTTGCCCTTCACCCCATAGTCTCGATACTACTTCAGACGCTACGTGTGGTCGTCCCCTCATGGCTCGCCACCGACCTCCGTACGTTCCCCCTTCCTGGCCAACGGCATGAGCGAAACTCAGATCCCCGTTGGAATGAGGCAGCCCCTCATGCCTTCTTCACCTCCTGGTTTTCTGGTTTGCCCATTCTCTGTGCATCGGCCGGGTCACCTCCTCGAAAGGCCAGAGGAGGTGTGAGCAGGCCACTGGCTACTGCTATTATGGACACATGCCTTTGGGAGAACCAAGAAAGGGCCAGGCTTCAATGACGCATCAGTGGGCTGGGATCCAACCCATGCTCTGAACAAGGGCCTTGTTTTTGTTTGTTTCAGGGCAGCACACAAGTCCTGGTGACCTATGGTGGAGATCCGATTCCCAAAAGCCCTTTTGTGGTAGAGGTCGCTGCCCCCCTGGATCTGAGCAAGATAAAGCTCAATGGACTGGAGAACCGTAAGTGGGCTCCTGTGGGCAGCACTCGTCACGAGGAATGGGAAACGGTGCCCCGATTTCTCTCGAGATCACGATGGGAGAGGGCTTTCAGGAGGCATTCTTGGGTTCGAATCCAGCTTGGCCATTCACTAGCTGGGGGTTCACCGCCCTCCCCTCAGCCAGGTCTCAGATGGTTCTCGTCTACTTTCCCTGTCCCAGTCCCTTTGCACAGCATCTCTCCCTTCCATTCCCATTTCTTCTTTTCCACTCCTGTCACCCCATTTGGGCCCCCATCACCCCTTTTCTCCATGATTATAATGGCCTCCTAAGTGGAGGCCTCGGTTTTTTCCTTTTCCTGGTTCATCTTCATCATGTCGCCCCTGACACTGGACATGGGAATTTGACCGTTATCCTCTAGCAGCTCTCTTCCCTCATCCCTGGGTTTTTAGCCTCAGCTCCCTGAACTTAAAAACAATGGCCGTGTTTCAATTGAATTGGTTTCCTTTATGAGCCTTTTCCTTTGATGTATTTTACTACCTGATTTTGAGAAAAGGAGTCCATAGGCTTCCCCAGAGGGGACGAGGACCCAGAGATTTATAAAGCCTTTCTCCAAGAGTGTGAACCCCAAAACAGGTACCAGTCTGCCTTGGTGAACTGAGTTTCCTTACTGGAAGTCCCTATCCAGGTGAAATCTCAGGTCCTAACTTAAAAAGCCCCAACAGTGAAGCTTAGATTGTCAGGCTTCTGGCCTCCAAGAACTCTCCAGAAGTCAGGGAAGTGGAGGCCACAGTAGACACACAGCTACATGGTGCCCCCTGACATTCCTCCTGGAACAAGGGTCCTGAGGCCATATGATGACACTCTGATGACATTTAAGCCCAGGCATGGCAGGTACGTTCTGGGCCAATGGCTCCTTTTCCTTGTAAGCCATTGCTGGTCTCTTCAGGTTTTGGTTCAGCCAGTTCTTGAGTCCCCTGACTCACCAGGGTGACAGAGCCCCCATCCCTCTGATGGTGTCGGCCTCCATAGTGACCATGGAGCATCGTGAGTGTCTGGTTAGCTCCCTTATAGGAAGGCAGCACAACTCCTCTGGAAGTGGCATTTGGCCCCAACAGGCAACGATGTGGCTGTCCTCCACCTATTTATTTACCTGTTTTAGAGGGCTTGGTTTGGCGATGCGGCCCTGCAGCGGACGCCCAGGCAAATCACTGCTTCCCTTTGTTGAGAGTATTTTGCCTGTTTGTTAAAAATAGCACCGTAGCTACTTGGCCAAGTGACAAGTCTTACAGTAAAGTCATTAGGCCTCCCAAACATCCGTTTGTTTCCCAGAACTGGCTTTGCTCTGTGCCTCACTGATGCATTCCCTTCCCCTTCTTTCTGCTGTTGGTGGTATGTTGAACCGAGGACACAGGGTAGACTTTGGGGCAGACCTGGGTTCTAAGCCTGCTTTTGACCCAAAAGTCCAGCCGTGTGACCACCGATCAGTTATGACCTCTCACTGTCCCCAAGATTCAATTAAACACTCATCAATTAAGCACTTGCTATGTCCCAGACCCAGTGTGAGGCAAGGGGGATACAAAGACAAAAAGAAAAGAAGTAGCCCCTGCCTTCAAGGAGTTTACATTTGCCAAGTGGTAAGGAAAATATGCATGAATAAGGAAATGGTAGAGTCATTTCAGGAGTCTAGGGAGAGTGCTAGCCCCTCTGGGCATCAGGAGGTGCCTCCTGTTAGAACGATGCACCCAAGAGGTAGACTCTAAACGATTGTTCTATTGCAAGTAGTAATAATATGGAAATTGGTTTTGATCAATAACACATGTAAAACCCAATGGAATTGCTCATTGGCTACAGGAGGGGGTGTGGGAGGAGGGAGGGAAAGAACACAAATCTTGTAACCATGGAAACATATTCTTAATTAACTAATAAAATAAATAAACTTAATAAAACAAAAAAAAGAACATGGCACCCAAGTTACCCTCTGAAGGAAACTAGGGATGCTTAGGAGACACAAGTCAGGAGAAGAGAGCCTTCCATTTATGGTGTGGCTAGCACAATATGAGATCTGGATACATACCCACATACCTAGTGTGGATAAAAGATGTCCTGCAGATCTCCATTGAGGTGGGGAGGGAGTTATTGCACTGGGAGAACCCCATATGATAAGAGTTCCGGTCTAGATCCCTTCCAAAAAAGTGTAGGCATAGATCTCCACCCAAGAGGGTTAATGGTATGACCCATCCATATTTTCCCCCAAGATTTCTCCTCTGTCCAGTCTAGTCCTAAGTATTTTTTGGAGGCAGCCTAGTGTCGTGGATAGGGAGCTGGCCTTGAACCCAGGAAGACCTAGGTCTGACACATGCTCGCCCACTTTATAACCCAGTCAAAAAACGTCTGACCTCTCAGGTCTAGACAACTTTCTACATTACCACATTGGTGCCCATCTGCTGAAAATTTTCTGTAATGGGTGTCTCCATCACAGGTCTGGCCTAAAGCGAAAGCGGGGCTCCCACTCTACCCCAACGTGACTTCTAGAAGTGCTTCCTTTTGAGATCTAACAGCCACCAGGAATCGCCTCAATTCTCACGTAGACGGCAGTCCTCCATGGCTCCTAGACTTCACGTTCATACTGTGTTTCTCCTCTTCTAGGAGTGGAAGTTGGAAAGGACCAGGAGTTCGTGGTGGATACCAAAGGGGCCGGAGGGCAAGGCAAATTGGACGTGACAATTTTGAGCCCCACTAGACAAGTGGTACCATGCCTGGTGGCCCCTATCGCCGGCAAAGATTATAGCACTGTCAAGTACATCCCCAAGGAAGAAGGCTTGTATGCTGTGGATGTGAGTTATGATGGGAACCCCATTCCAGGGAGCCCATTTACTGTGGAAGCCTCCCTGCCTCCGGATCCAACAAAGGTAAAGGTCTTTCCTTTCCCCTTACCAGTTTGAAGACTTGGAATTTTCTGCCTCATTCTCCTATCTATTTCATTCCTTCTGGGGCTCCAGGAATTCTGACTTGGGTGCACAGTATTGACTTTGGGGTTGCTTTTCTTGGTCATTGGCAAGGCACGTTGACTTTGGAAGCCATGAAAAGGCAAATGGCTTTCCCTATGTTGGCATTTGGGTCATAGGGGACCTCCTTTACCCTAATCCCGTCAATGAAATGGAAGCTGTGCCTGCTTGTCCCCAATATGATAAGAAAGGGTTAGAGAAAGGCGAGGAGAGGCACTGGCGAGAGATCAATCATGGCCGTCATTGCTGATGGAACTTGCGTCCTCCTGCTCTCCTGCTAGCCCGGAGGGGTTCAACCACTAACTCATCTCCTTGCCTGTTTTGCCTTTAGGACCATGAGCTGTGAAGGCCGTCCGATGCCCTTCTTCTAGCCCTTCAGGCTGGCCTGAGCTCATGGAGAGAGCGCTTAATAATATTAGCATTCACATAGCACCTGATGGTTTGCCAACTCTAGGAGATGAATGCTCTGATGGTCTGGTTTGGTACAGGAAGAA
>NC_077233.1:18470316-18515316 GCF_027887165.1 Monodelphis domestica
TTTTATTAACATTTCCCATTTGTACTCTAATCTGGTTCTTGCCACACTTACGAGTTTGCTTTAGGTGAGTCTAAGATAAGATCCATGAAAGTGAAAGGGTTGCCTTGCATTGGTACAAGGGGTTCCTCATCTGGGAGTTCCCGGTACCGAACTCAGTCAGAGGGTCCAGTCCCTCGGCCTAGTTGTTAATAAAAAGGACCACATTTGAATGTTGGTTGGACTTCCAAAGGCTTTGTGTATTGGATTCCCATCTCTACGCTCTTGTGAATGTAACAGTTAAATTAGTTTCTCTACTAACAGTATTATATTTTTAGAGGTTTATTAAAGATTATTAGAAATCAAGGAAATAAGAAAATATAAAATAAGAAAAGCACGTGTCTAGGGCTGAAAGCTCATTCACAGCCACTTACTCTACATCTTGAGAGATGCGTGTGCTTAGAAGAGGAAGCAGAGAGCCCAAGTAGGCGGTACAGTCAGTTTAAATACAAATGCTGATCTCGCACTCAGGTGAGATTATAGGGCATTCTGGGAAGTGCCGAGGACTTTTGGGGATTGAAGTCTGGGGTTCAAATCTCCATTTTTACATGAGGCAGGTAATACCGATTGTAGTGTCTAGAACCACATTTTAAAAAAATATTTTATTTAATTAGTCAACTTAGAACATTATTCCTTGGTTAAAAGAATCATATTCTTTCCCTCACCTCCCCCATTCCTTCCCGTAGACAACACACAATTCCACTGTGTAGAACCACATTTTAAAGATGAGGAAACACGTCTGGAGAGGTTATGTCTCGTCCATTGTTATTTAGCTAGGAAATACCAGGATTGAGATGGAAACAATGTCTGGCTAGTCCGTGTCCAGCGTTATTCTTCCAATGACCCAGTATTGAGTCTGTGTGAGGCTTTAGTGCTACCCAAACTGCCTTGTGTCTTGTGTTATTTTTTTAATTAGTGATATATTTTTTAAGTTTATTTATTTAGAATATTTTTCCATAGTTTACATGAATCATGTTCCTTCCCTCCCCTGCTTCCCTCCCGTAGCCAGTGAGCAATTCCACTGATAAATACTTTTAAAAATCTTTATTTCTGAATATGCCCTTTCCCCATCCCGTACCCAGAAAACCATTCCTTCTAGGGAGCGAGACGGCGGTTTCATTGATTTAGGGAACATTCAGGCAAGAAAATTCCCTCTGCCACGGTAGTACTTTATAACCCAAACCCCTTATTTTAATATAGTTTGGGGAAATGAATCAACGTACCAATGGAATGTGACAGCATGTACTGGGCTGGTTCTGTACCTCCTGAGATCCTGGCCCAGCGTCTTGTTCCAGCCTCAGGCCAAACTTGACCTCTTTGGGTATCTTTTTTAAATAGGCCTCCACACCGTGGAAGTAACATACGATGACATACCTGTGCCCAATAGCCCCTTCCAAGTGGCGGTCACTGAAGGCTGTCACCCATCTAGAGTGCAAGCCCAGGGACCTGGATTGAAGGAAGGCTTCACCCACAAGCCCAATCCCTTCACGGTGGTTACCAGGTAGGGAACCTACGAGACTTCCCTCGATAACCCTTGAAAATATGAGAGGAGCCCAAGGAGTCAAGGGGGGCTGTTGGCCTTAGGGGTTCCCTTTGTTGCCACAGAAATAGTCTTATTTCTGGTAACTTAAGGTGAAAACATCTGCTGCAGCTTCCAGGAAGAGAGACGCCGTGCTTTCCATAAAGACTCACGAGCCAGAGCAGGGCTCAGCAGAATGCCTTCATGGCACTCCTTGCTTCGATGCGGGCTGGTGGCCCCCAGTAACAGCCGGGGAGGGGGACCCCTGGGCCCTCTGGTTGGGAGAGAAGGTGGGAGTGATCCCAGCAAGGGCTGCCACGCCAAGGATTCCGAACTGAGTGCTGACTGCTCCCTCTCGCTCCTCCCCTCTTTTCAGAGGAGCAGGCATCGGGGGCCTTGGCATAACCGTGGAGGGACCCTCGGAGTCGAAGATCAGTTGCAAAGATAACAAAGATGGCAGCTGTAGTGCGGAATACATCCCGTTTGTGCCGGGAGATTACGACGTTAATATCACGTACGGGAACGAGCACGTGCCTGGTAAGATGCGAATGGATGTAGTTCTGGGCTGGGATTGGTTTGGGCCTTTGTCCAAAAAAGGGGAAAAAGGGGCTGGGAAGTCGCTCCTTTCTGAAGGTAAGTTTGGCCTTGGCCATTTTGGAGGTTCTGTTTGGTGGTCTTCCTTCTGCCCACCCGTGGAATAATGGGGAAAACCATCTGGGAAGCCCCCTGAGCAGGTGGGATGGGTGTGCGTTTAGCCTTCGCCCTCCCAGCCCCCCGCCTTGGGACAATGGAAAGGAAGGTGGGGCATTTCCTGCGGGCCAGCCTTAAAACACACGTCTGGTTTTAAGAGCCCGGCGGGACTTGGTGCTTTTTGTTTAGCCAGGCACCGGGTTCAAAGAGATGCTGAGCCAACGCTGTAAATGTTTGTTTGTGTTTTCGTCTGGGTCTCTCAAAGCCCTTACGAGGTCTCTGCACTCCGCAGCCGGGTCCCCGAGGAGCTGGCCGTCCCTCCTGGGAGGGAGGCTTGCTGGATCCCTGTCCTGGGCTTGCCGGCCGGCATGGGATGGGGATGATGCTTTACTCTGGTCGCCCCTTCTCCTTGGTACTCGAGAGGAGAATTCCAGCTTGGAGACAGGGTTCACCGCAGGTGCTCGAGGATGCTCTCCTGCCATGGCATCCCAGGCTGCTGGCGATGCCCGGCAAAGAAGGCGTCTCCCTCCAAACTAACTCTGCCTAATTTGATTTCGTGTCAGATTCTTGTTCCCGAGAGGGCAGGAAGGAAGCAAGAGAAGCTCCCCACCGATCAGGGGGGCTCATTTTGTTTCCAGGCCCTGGTGGTCCTGGGGCCGTAGCATCCCTCCTCGGCTTCCCAGGAGGCCCTCAGCTGCCTCCTCAGCCTGGCCTCCTGAAGGTGAAGTCAAGCCATGATTTTTAAAGGCCAAATACAACGTTTCTTTTAGGAAAACAGGACTTTTGCTCTGAAAACTCCAGCGGAGTGTTTAGCGAGGCAGCGTTAATAGTCTCGGTTCCCGAGGGGAGAGCATCGTCGTGCCTCCCCCAAATCGTGGTTCCTTTGGCTTGGGAACCCCCTTTTCAGGTGTGGGTCCAGCCGTAAACTGAGCCGGACTCTCCCAAGCATTTTGCACGTGACATTTCTCGTGGGGGCGCAGCATCCACTGCTGCTCCAAGAGAGAGATGGCCAGCATTGGACGAGCTCTTATCGGGCCATCTTGGGAGATGGCTTCGTTCAAGGAACTTTATGGCAGAAGAGGGAACTCCTCGATGGTGCAAGTGTGCATTAGTCATAGGAATCTGTTAAGGAAATCCTATCAGAAGGATTGGAGAACCCAGGCTCAGTGGTTAGAGCCCTGGGCTTGGTGTCAGGGTTCGAATTCCACCACAGACACGTATTCGTGGGGTGACCTTGGACAAGTCACCTACCTTCGGGGCCTCCTTTTCCTGAGCTGTAAAATGAGGGGGTTGGACCTGAAGGTCCCTTTAGGCTGTCTTGCTCTAATGCTTGGCTGTGGAGTAAGCAGAGCCCGGCTGCGATGGCCGTTCACTGATGGAGGTCCTGTTGGGCCAAGGCTTGGGCTTAGTTCCTAAACTGAATGGTCAGCCGCCACCTCCCCCTGGAGTGGCCGGAGCCCTGCTGCTCGTTCTCTCTCTTGGCGGTGACAGAAGCTTTTCCCCCCAAAGCGCCTGTTCTTAGGACACCCCAGGGGTACAGCGACAGAGCTGTGGGTCCACTCAGAACCCCCTTCTTCCTGCCAGGAGCCTCAGCAAGTCGCCCCCTCATCCGCTGCGGGTGGGCTAGGAGGGGAGGGGATCCAGCCCCCGTCAGAGGGGAGCCCTCCCCAGGTGTCTGCGTGCCACCGGGAGGCGGGCGAGTGAGCTGAGAGATGCGCGGGTCTTGGGTGGAGCGCCCAGGCTCCCCGCCTCCGGTCTGGGGGGCTGAGGCGGGCTTTGTCTGCGTCTCTCCTAGGCAGCCCCTTCAGGATCCCCGTGAAGGACGTCATCGACCCCAGCAAGGTCAAGATCGCGGGCCCCGGCCTGGGGGCGGGCGTCAGGGCCAACGTCCCGCAGGCCTTCACCGTGGACAGCAGCCAGGCGGGCCTGGCCCCCCTGGAAGTCTTGGTCTTGGGGCCCCGAGGTGAGCCCCGTGATTCTCCTGTGTGGGCTGGGGCGTCTGTGCCGGGAGAGGGAGGCAGGGAGGCCGGCCGGCTTTCCGGGGAGATCCCGCGGCTCCTCGCCTCGCCAGACAGAATTAGGTGCAGAGAATTTCTTCAGTGGGGGCTCCTTCCGTGCCTCGGGACTCCTCAGAGTCCGGCGAAGCCCCCACGTCCCCCCCCTGGGTGGGCCGCTGGACGAAGGGCCGCCCCGAGCCGGGCGCGGAGGACGTAGAGCCTTGGTCCCCCTTGGCAGGAAGGCGGGCGGCGGGGAGGGAGCGCGGGGCGACCCGAGCACCCCACTAACGGCTCTCTAATTGCAGCGGACGAGACGGACTCGCTGGCCCGGCGCAGCCCCCTGAGAGCCCTTTCAGATTTCTTGAGAGGGGACCGTCAGGGGGATTTTAATGAGACAGGTTGGCACTTCCACGTTGGCCCGAGCTACCCAGCGCTCTGTGCTTGCTGCTTGCCCGTCCGTCCGTCTCCCCCTCGTCTCCTTCGCTTTGCCTGACTCGCCCGCGGGGCTCTCACGGGGGAGGGGCAGGGGTGCTCCTCCGGGCGGCCGCTGGACCTGTTCTTGTCGCCCCATCGCTGGCGGGGTCGGGCTTTCCGCTGCTGCTGCTTCACGCGATCGGCCGCCCCGCCTCACACCCCCCCCCCCCCCCCCCCCCCCCCCCCCCCCCCCGCCTGACGGCGCTCTCCAGCCACCAGACCCCCAGGGCAGGACGGCGGGCGCTTCCCGCTCGTTCCAGGGCGTTTGCCTCTTCGTGCCTCAGGGGCCCGAGCTCGCCTCTCGTCGCAGGACCGCGTTGGCCGCGAGGCCACAAGAGCAAACACTGTCTCATTAAGAGTCGTCCGGCTGGGGCGGGAGATCCGAACTCCGGTGTGGCGTGCCCCTGGGCCCGTCCCCTCAGCCCGAGCGTAAAGAGAGGGAGAGGGCGGTCCGGGAGCGGCCGCCCCGCGGTATAGCGAGACCTCGCCCTTCACGGGCAGCTGTGGGTCCGGCCTTGGGTCCGAACCCTCTTCCTGACCCAGACCGGAGCCTCGCAGGGAGGTCCCCAGGCTGGCCCTTTGCAGAGCTGTCCCCTGTTCCCTAGGCCTGGTGGAGCCGGTGACGGTGACAGACAATGGAGACGGCACGCACACGGTGACGTACACCCCGACCCAGGAAGGCCCCTACATGGTGTCGGTCAAGTACGCCGGCGAGGACGTCCCTCACAGGTAGGGGAGGCCTCACCCCTCTGGGCTTGCTCCTGCCGGCCTGGAACCCGAAGAAGTCGGGCCCGTGAGGAGGGAGAGCTCAGTGGTGTCTATCGTGTGGCCTCCATCACAAAATGGCCAATGATTCTTGGTTTCCCATCACCTTCCTCCCTGTCGGTATCCCCCTCTCCCCTCCCTGCCCAGACAATAAGGCATTTCATAGCCGGTGCCCCCAGGGCCCAAGCTTGAGGCCTGAACAGAAGGATTTCCGCCATTTCTTGGCTTTCCATTCCCATTTCTGTCAAGGTCACCGGGGGGTTTGCCTCCTTCTGCTGCGCATCCATTCCAAGAAGGCTTCCTTTGCCTCTTAGGCATAGTTTCTTATGGCGCGTTGGTCCATCAGCCAGCGATTTGTAAGGTGTTAGCGAGAATTTCTGTAGCCGGTGCCAGGCACCGTGCTGAGTGCTGGTAGGTGCAGAGAAGGGAGAAGATGGAGCTTCCCCTCAAGGAGCTCAACGTACCGTGGAGGAGGCATATATGCAGGAGGAATGTGTGAATTATAGAAAGACGAGGTGGAGGAAATCAACCCAAGGGGAAGCACCTGGGATTGGGGAAGGGGTGAGGGAGACCCAGGATGGGGCTTCAGAGGATATTCAGGGATGGCAGAGCAGAAGGAGGAGGAATGAGGGGCCCAGACAGGTAGAAAGAGAGAACCAAAAGAGAGCAACCATGAGTACTCAGAACCCAGAACTCAGGAGGAGAAAGGTCATTGGCCATGTCAGATCCTGGAGAGCTCCAAAAGGTGGAGGACTGAGAAGAGGTCATTAGATTTGGCATTTCAGAGATCTCTGGGGGGAAAGAGTTTCATCTGAGAGAGGGAGTGGGAGGACATGGAGGTATCTGCTAGAGATGGCTTTCTCAAAGGGTTGAAGTAGGAAGTGAGGAGAGACATACAGGATCAAAGGTGGCCTCCTTTATCACGTGAAGGATGCCTGGTGACTCTTGGGCTTCTGACTAAGCTGACTAATAACTCTGAGATCCCCTCACTTGTCTCTTGCTTGCTAAAGATGTTCCACGTTCATTCCCCTTGTCAATTATTTGATGAAAGCCTGTTTTGAGAAGAGAGGATGACCACTCTTGAGGGTGGGTGGACATGTATTGACTGGGATGTCTTCTTCTGGATTCAGTCCTTTTAAGGTCAAGGTCCTCCCAACATATGATGCTAGCAAAGTGACTGCGAGTGGCCCAGGCCTCAGTTCCTATGGGGTTCCGGCCAGTTTGCCTGTGGAGTTTGCAGTTGATGCCAAAAAAGCCGGCGTTGGACCCCTTGCTGTCCAGATAACGGTAAGCTGTTTGCTTTTGGTATTCCTTCTGTATAATTGAAAATCTGTTACCCGAAAAAAAGAACTACATTTCCCAGGAGCCCACTGAATTCCTGTCATTATGTACTTCCTGTAGACAGAGGATATTAGCGAGTGGGCGGTCCTCTTGGGGCTCTTTCTTGGGCTTGAAGCCAGCATGGTGGAGGTGGTAAGCTAAGTGCAGGGATTTTAAATGGGCTAATCAGCCATGGGCACATGGTCTTTATTTTGTATAGTAGATCCCTTCCCAGCAAATTTGTGGGGGATCCAGGCATTAAAAGAAAAGAATGTTCAGCGGTTTGGGGTCCCACATATACTATGCGAGGAGAAAGTTTTGGTACCTTTAGAGGTGTTCCTAGAACACCTACTACATTTAGAGAGCCAATAGAGTTATATCTTGCATCTAGTTTGCTTACCAAAGCTGACCTAGATGCTCCAGTGTCCAAAAGGCAATCATAGTATGAATTTCCCACCTTTAAGGTGACATGAGGTCCTCTTCACGTTCAGCTAGATTGAGAGTCCTAGAAAACTAGAAGGAACCTTTCAGAACCCCTAGTCCAGTGCCTTCAATTTTACAGAGAATGAAACTGAGGCATGGGAGAAATTAAGTGAATTTCCAAAGGTCATAAGGCTAAGAAGTGGGAGAGCTGGGACTAGACTGGGGTCTTTTGCCTGGTCCAACACTATTCTTGCTATAACACTGTTTTCCTTGTTGGCATGACCTATTTTTTTTTTGCCCAAAATGTCTGAGACTGGGTTGTTGCTCTGGAAACCTGATCGTGTAATGAATGCATTTATGTTGAACCCTTCCTCAGAAGAGAGTATCAAATAGTGTTTTATCATTTTCTTCCATTCATTTCTTTGTGCGAAAATGATTCTAATAAAGAAATCTACCAGAATCATCCTTAGTTTGCCTATTTAACATCACTAACTCAATTGTGCGCTAGAAGGTAATATTTTCTATGATGGTTCCTGTAGGTTTTGACTGGCTATGTTAATGTCTCATTGTATTTGTCACACTTGCCCAGGACCAAGAAGGAAAGCCCAAAAGAGTCAATGTTCATGACAACAAAGATGGCACCTATGCAGTGACCTACCTCCCCGACAAGACAGGCCGCTATATGATCGGAGTCACGTATGGTGGGGATAACATCCCATCTTCTCCTTACCGAATCCGGGCCACTCAGACTGGAGATGCCAGCAAGTGCTTGGCCAAAGGTGAGGGGGTCTCCCTGGTCCTGGATAGAAGTGCCCAAACTCCTGATTTGATTTGATTGGATTGGATTGGATCGGATCGTGCTGATGGGACCCACAGACCTGTTCTTGAAATGGCTGTACACTGAAGGAGGGATGGCCACTCAAGGACAAATGAGGGGACCTTGGTAGTGTGTAAATGGAGATCCTGCTGCCTCAGTGGGGTGAGCTGTCCTAAAACTAAACATCTAGAAACCTTAGAGAGAGCATTTGTTTGCCAGCTCACACTTCTCTTCTCCCAGGGACCAAGTGTTTCCTCTTTGATAACCCATGTCCCTAAGGATACAGCAAGTGGCTAGGTAGCCCAAGGTCATCTCTAAGCCTTCATCTATCTTTTATGTTGCCTAATTGCCATCAGATCTGTTCAGAAAATATTTCTCTAGGGACTTCAATTCAATCTGCACTTACTAAGCACTTGTTCTATCCCAGGCACTTTGGATCCAAAATGAAAAGACCACCCCTGCCCTCCAAGGGCTCATAATCTAACAGTTGTATTATGAACCTCTAGTTTCCAATGTCCAAGAATGGAGCATAGCCAGGCAAAGGGAACCATGATGCTTAGATATCAGTTCCATGTTCTGGATCCTGTGTGATCTTGGATAAATCACTTCATTAATCTTGATTTCAGTTTTCCCATATGTAAAATGAGGAGTATTGGGTCCCTTCTAGCTCTAGATCCATGATACTGTGAAAACTTGAAAATGTGTTTTCAGCAGTGTGGGTATTCTGTCTTGTGTATCCCAAGGTGCCAACACTCTTTAGAAATCAGTTTCATGAGTCACGGGGGCTAAAATACTCTTCCTCAGTGGCTAACTTTGGGGTGCCACGACAAGTCAGAGCCTGACTGGTTCTCAGGGGAAGGAAAGGCTTTCTAACTGGGCAAGACCTACCCAACCCCATGTCCTGCTGCCATGCCATGATGTCTGCCAGAGGCACCAGTTAGATTTCTTTCTTTAACTTGGCTGTCTCCATATGATTGGACTTTTTGATACCTTAGCTTGGCTCAATGCCCTCCACAGGCTAACCGCAACCATCCTTTTTACTTTTTAGTTTTATCTTGCTCCTACACGAAAGGTGTGTTCCATTCAGACAAGGATTTACTAAGAGCCCACCATGTGGCCAGCACTGTTCTAGGATGGAAAAACAAACTTAAAGAATGAACTAATCCCTGCTCTCAAGGAGTGTACAGTCCCTGTAGGTTGGGTTTACTGCCATCCTCTGAAAACACCATCCTTGGCCATTCTGTTAAGCGTAAATTTTAGGGTTGAGAAGAAATATATATTTTTAGTTGGTCACCAGGGATTTAAATTCTAAATCCCAATGAAATACTCAAGTCAGAATAGAATTTTATGGTGGTTTATTTACAATAGAAGGAAGAAATGAAGAATGAGGGAGAAAGAGAAAAAGGGAAGAACTGCTCTGGCCTGGTCTGAGCCAGAGGGAGTTCAGAGGCCTCAGCCAAGGGGCCTTCCCAGAATATTAAATCTAGCCTTGGCTTCCAGCCACGAGGCCTCCTCCAAGATGAAGGGCCTCCTTGGAGGCTGGTGCCTCCAGAAAGGTCAAGGAAAAGGGGAGTCAGCCTTAACACTCACCATGTGATCATCTTAGAGAAGCAGTCTGAGGTCCCACACTTGAGCTCCTCCAAGTCAAGTTCCACCGCTAAAGGTCCCCCTCACAAGAAGTGACGCAAAATATAAAGTCAGTTCTTTACATCACTTCCTGTGTCTCACATGTATCAGTGGTGGCTTAAACTTGGTTTTGGACAGCCCAGGGGGTCAGTCAATTGTTTCTGATTTGACATTTGCTAGCACATGCAGGTCATAGACCTTCCTCCCCTACACTTAATCCTTAAGTGGGGGTGTATACATTCCTGGTTGTTAAAATTCTAAAGACTAAGCAGGGTGGAGTAAATTTAAAATTCACAATTCTCCATGACCAAATGCTCTCCATTCGGCCCTCCACTTTTTAAAACCTTTCTTTCTGTCTTAGAATTGATACTGAATATTGGTTCTAAAGCAGAAGAACAGTATGGGCTAGGCAGTGGGGGTTCATTGACTCTCAGCTAGAACATACTTGGAGTCAGATTTGAACCCAGGGCTTCCCACCTCTGGGTCTGGCTCTAGCTCTTAATTCACTGAACCACCTAGCCACCCCCCCCCCACCCCAATCTTGCTTCTTTTGTTTTTTTACATTTTAATTTAAACATTCAAAATTTTTTTTTATTTTCCCAATGACATGTAATAACAATTTTCAACATGTTTTCCAAAATGATAAGATCCAAGTTGTCTTCTTCCCTCCCCTCTCTGGGAATCTGGCTTATACACATATTATCCATCATTTCCTCTTCTTTTATGGAAGATAAAGCCATTTGAGACCTTTGGGCAAGGCTCAGCCCTTCTGGGGCTCATAGCTATTTGCTAGGTAATAGGGCACAGGGTGTTCATGAGAGTGTTGACTGGCATTACTACAGCACTTTTCTTGGATGATCTGTTTGGTCCTCTTGCCCACCCTGAGGGGTTGCTCTGGTTATTACTACCCCCACTGTAAGAAGCCCAGGGATGCCCGACTAGGAGGCATCTAACTCGCCCTGATTCCAAGTCGAGGGTGTTCACCTGCTTTATACACCACCCTATGGCAGAGCTCTTCCACAAACTTCTGTGCCAACTGTTTTCCAGGCCCTGGCATTGCCCCTACTGTCAAAACTGGGGAGGAAGTCGGCTTTGTGGTCGATGCCAAGACTGCAGGCAAAGGGAAGGTGACCTGTACCGTCCTGACTCCTGACGGCGCTGAAGTGGAGGCAGAGGTCATTGAGAATGAAGATGGCACCTATGACATCTTCTACACAGCGGCCAAGCCTGGCACCTACATCATCTACGTGCGCTTTGGCGGGGTGGATATTCCCAACAGCCCCTTCACCGTCATGGTAAGGCTGCCCCCCCCAGAACTGGGCGGCTGTCCCCAGCCTGCTGCTGGCTTCTCAAGGCGAGAGCCCGGATTGGGAGGAGGGTGATGTTCCTGTGGTGCCTTTCTCCCTGTGCCATGCTGGTGTCCAGGAGTGGGGCATCCAGTGGGCTTCGGGGGTCCTTTCTTTTCCCTGTGGTCCTTGGTTTATCCCTCGGAAGTCTCGCTAGAGGTTTTGTTGTTCTTGCTTGTTGGGAGGTACGTGAGCTCTTGTCCTCTCATGATATTTCAATGTGTTTTCTTTCTGCAGCGATGAAAAGATTGGACAGATCATATTTTTAGGTTATTTAAAGGGGAAATCTCAAAAATCATGCCTGATTTGGCTGAAAATCATGACAATCATGGCTGAAAAAGACAGCTTTTCCAGCTTATTTTGCCTGGAGAGGGTGGGGTTTGTGGGAGGGAGAGCCGTCTAAAAGCAGTGATCAGAGATCCTTAGGTAAATAGTTTCAATGATCAAAGAAGAGGAAGCCATGATTCAGGAAGCCTGGGCTTGACCTCAGAAGTGCCTGAGGCTGAGCATGGGAGGGTCTCCGGCCTCTTTCTGCCCAAAAGAACACGTTTAAAACTAAGGGATAATACGGTCTTGGACATGAAGCTGGAAGGGACCCTACAGCCCGTCTGGTCTCCCCCCCTCATTTTACAGATGTGGAAACTGAGGCCCAATTAGGAAAAAATGACTTGCCCAACATTAGTAAGCATAAATTTGATTTGAGCCCAAGAGGGCAGCTGGATTGAATTTTTTGATTCTCTTGGGTGGTTATTACAAATAAAATGAGGAGAAACTTGAAAACTTAAAAAGGGGACAGCAGAATCCCTTCCTCACATTGACAGATTTACGTATCAGTGTATTTCTGTCAAATTCATCCCAATTCCCAAGGCAGGTGGGGTTTGGAGATTTTTCTGTGCTTCCATCTCAAATGGCCAAGAACCTAACAGCACACTAGTGAGAAGAGGCCAAATGGTGCCCTTTCGATCTCCCTCCATTGGCTTTTCTCCTTGGATAGGGCAGTGGCCTGAGAATCTGTTTGAATGAACCGCTGGCGGTCTCAGGCAAGGCCTTGCCAAGTCGGTGCCTCAGTTTTTCTCCCTGTACAATAAAGGACTCGAACAAACATCTCTCGAACTAAGTCCTCCATCTTCAGTAACCCAAAGTGGAAGACTTCAAGGATTTTTCAGAAAAGTCTCCAGCCCGAGCTGGGTGCTCAGGCTCACCCAGATCCCAGTCTGCCTGTCGGTCACTGATTGTGCTCGTGGCTCCGACCCTTCACGAGCCTTCTGGAACGATGGAGTGGAAAATGGGTGGATGCAGCATTGGGGGACTCGAGTAGCCATGTATGATGCTGTGAACTTGGGCAGTGACTTAGAGCTGGCAGGGACTGAAGGAGCCCCCCGCTCTGGTCCAGCCTCGATACTTTGCAGATGAGGAAACGGATTCCCAGAGCAGTAAATGGCAAAACCAGAAGTTGAACTGAATCTTTGATTCCAGACAGTGAATAGAGTGCTAAGCCTTAAGTCAGGAAGACCCGAGTTCAAATCTGACCTCAGACACTTACTGACTGGGTGACCCTAAGGAAGTCAGTTGACCTTGTTTGCCTCAGTTTCCTCATCTGTAAAATCAGCTGGAGAAGGAAATGGCAAAATACCCCAGTAGTTCTGCCAAGGAAAACCCCAAAAGGGGTCATGAAGAATCAGACATGACTAAAAAAATGACTGAATGATGACTTTCATTCCATGGATGGGAGGGGACGGCTGTCCTTTGGTCGAGGCGTGTAAGAAATGGCTCAGCAGATCTTGGGAACTGGGTATCCCCACCCCAAAGAATGAGGCTCGCTCTTCCCCAAGAGGGGGGTCTTTGGGTTTTTTCTGTTGAGTCGTCGGGGGGAGTACCCTGTGTCGTAATACCCGACTAATCTCCGTTTGCCACTAACCAGGCTACAGATGATGACGTTGCCGTAATGAAGGAGGCGCCGGTAAATGCATGTCCCCCTGGATACAGTCCTTGGGTACACCATTTTTTACCCCCTTTCACACTCCTCCTCCCCATTTAGCCCTCCATTTCAGAATGCCTCCAGCCTGCTTCTTGGGATTGCTTGAGCCCGCTGGTGGGGCTGTTCATCTGGGTCTCTCTCCCACTGATCGCTCGCCTTTGGAAGGATTCAATCATCCTGGGATCTGGCCTCGGTGCTTTCTAATGATATGCGCAAATGTCGTAACACGTGCCCCATGAGTGACCATCGGTCCCCTCTAATTGCATTAATCACGTCTGTGTCGGTGCTGAGGAAACGGGGTTGGGGAGCTGCGTGCCTTCCGCCGTCCTGCTGAGGCTAAAACTACCTTTGCACACTCGGGTTCTCTTTGGGATAAAGAGGTTGGCTGCTTCTCTGCCTCTGTAAAATGCAGGCCACAAGCACACCTAAGCCTTTTTCAGATTCAGCCCTGTGGGGTCACACACACACACGCACAATCACACTCATGCACACTCACACATGCACACTCACACGCACACACATGCACATACACTCACACAATCACACATGCACACTCACACTCACACACATGCACATACACTCACACTCACAGTGCACACTCACACACACATGTACATTCACACTCACACACATGCACACACTCACATGCACACACATGCATGCACACACACACTTACACACATAATCACACACATGCACATGCGCATACACTCACACACACATGCACACTCATGCACACACACTCACTCATTCCTCCTCTCTTTTCTGTTGCCTCTGATTACTGCTGGGAGTTTGACCATGAAATTGAAGAGTGGAGTCCCAACAGTTGGGCACCCTCGAGCCCCAGGAGCGGGTGTCCTCGGTCAGGCAGAATTCTGCTCTGGAGACCACACTGGTTTTATTATTAAATTGGTTTGCAAATCCACCGGCTGTTCTGCTCTGCCATAGCTTTTCCCACCGGCTGCCTCTTGTTGGCTCCTTGCCCAAACTCATCCCCCATCTTGTTTTTAGGTGACGGAAGAAGCCTACGTCCCCGTCAGTGACATGAATGGCCTGGGATTTAAGCCCTTTGACCTGGTCATTCCCTTCGCTGTAAGGAAAGGAGAAGTAACTGGTAAGCAAGACGACCCCGTGTCTTTCCTCAAATGCACGCCAGGGCTGGCCCTTCGGCCGCATTCTTAGACCTTCTCGGCTCCCGGGGTGGGCAGCCCCGTCGGCCCTCCAGGTGAGGCTGACTTTTATTCACCCTTGATACGGCGTGCACAGTGGTAACTTGGGATGTCCACTGAGCCCTTCTTTCCTCTGGGCTCCTGTGGCACTCAATGTAGACCCCTCTAGGTTGAGTTTGTCATTGTTTTGAACCCTCGCCTTCCATCTTAGCATCAATACTGGGTCTTGTTTTCAGGGCAGAAGAGTGGTAAGAGCTAGGTGATGGAGGTTAAATGAGGTCACATAGCTAGGAAGTCGCTGAGGCCAGATTAGAACCCAAGACCTCCCATCTCTAGGCTTGGTTCTCTCTCGATCCACTGGGCCACCCAGCTGCCCCCCTCCTAGGTTGAGTTCTATTTTTGATGCCTGGGCTGCTTTGCCAGTGGGACGTTCTCTCTTTCCAAAAAAGCCCAAAGCCAAAAACAATCGTGCCCTGGACCTTATGTCAGGAACATCCAAATTCAAATCCAGAACCCGTGGATGAGCCTGGGCAAGTCTCTTACCGTTGGTCTGCCTCCATTTCTTCATCTGTAAATGGGGATTAGACGAGCACCCAGCTCCCAGGGTTATTGGGGGAATACAGTGGAATCCCATTAGGAAGAGCATTGGCAGATTTACACGCCTCTCCCCTTTTTTCACAAGTATTTTTTATATAATATACTATTATGACTACGTATGGAAAGACTGTTATTACTTTAGAGAAGGGCATTTCTTTGGGGCCTTCCTTGAACCCGGGCTGCCTTGGGATCCCTTCTTCTGTAACAGCGCTGATGTCACAGTCTTCTAGACTAACTCTTGCTGTGCTCTGCGAGAAGCCAAGGAGGGGAGTCGGCCCCCGTCTTCCCCTTCTGGGGGAGGCTGTGTTTAAGCGCTGAGGGCTTAGCCCGGGACACCCCAAAATGCTGCTTTGAAGGCTCTGAAGCCAAAGCGTCCGCCTTTTCCAGGAAAGCCGCTGGAGAGCCTCCCTTTGAGGCCTCGCTCGTCTGTTTGTTCTGTAGGAGAAGTGCACATGCCCTCCGGGAAGACGGCCACCCCCGAGATCGTCGACAACAAAGATGGCACCGTCACCGTCCGCTACGCGCCCACCGAGGTCGGCCTGCATGAGATGCACATCAAATACATGGGCAACCACATCCCGGGTGAGTTGGCTTTGGCTTCCCCATTGGACTCCCGGCTTGGGGCTCGTTCTGGGGGACCCCAGACCGATAGAGCCAAGCAGCGCCTTGGACCTTTGGAGCCCTCACTAGGCCCACTTGGGCTCTGGCGGAGAGTCTTGGAGTGGGAGTCATTGGGCCGCCCCAGGCTGGTGATCAGGATCCAAAGGGTGCCCCAAAGGGGAGGGACAGGAGCAGGGGGCTCCCAGGAGGGCCTCGAGGAACTTTACGGGGAAACTCTCTACTGTTGCCTGCTGAAACCGTCGCGGTTCATGGAGGACCTCCAGGCCCTGTTGGCCCTGGCTTCCCCTCCCCCGGTTGCCCTTCCCAAGCTGGCCATTTCTTCTCGTGGTTTTTCCAAAATTGTGCAAGAGGTCCAGTCCTTTGGGATTTCTCACATTTGGGGAATGAGGCCTGGTAGAATATAGTCCAAGCCAAGGTAGCGGAGAAAGCCCTGAGTCAGTCAGTTCCTTTGTTTTTCCTGACCTACTGATTGAGTGGGCTAGTAGCCTGGGACTTGGAAGACCTGGGTTCAAATCCTGACTGTGACCTTAAGAATGTGGCCTCTCAGGCACCCAAAGGATAAGCTGGAGACAAGGTGCCACCCGTTTCAGGAAGGGGTTTCCGTTCATTGAGTGGCTGCTGGGTGACAGTCGCTGTCCTCAGGAAGCTTACGTTGGGCCCCTCTAAGAGTTATGATCCAGACCAAGAGGGAAGTGAAACCACCTGACCCAAACCAAAGATTTAGAACTCGGGACTAGACAGCTTGTGCGAGCTCGAGGGCTCTTACCAGCCCTTTTCTCATTTGTCATTTTGGGAACCTGAAGAGAGTCCCCTCCAGTTCTACGTCAACTACCCTAATAGCGGCAGCGTGTCAGCCTACGGGCCTGGCCTGGTGTACGGAGTCGCCAACAAGACCGCCACCTTCACCATCGTCACCGAGGACGCCGGCGAGGGTGAGGGACGAGCTGTGCTGGGTTTGGGGGGGACGGCTGAGGCCCTGCTGGGAAGGCCGAGGGAGCCCCAAGCTTGAGGACTCGGGCAGTGCTAGAACTTTCTGCTAATGGGCGTCTTCCCTTCTTTAACCACAAGAGCTGCTTTTTGTCCTGCCCACATCTCTTGTCTATTCATAGACCAGAAGGCTGTGACCCCTATTCTGAGCCCAGGCACCCTGAAATTCTGAGCCCCCCCCAGTAGACATAACCACATACTTACCTACACACCGTTATAGGCATACATAGCACATTAACTTCCAACAAAGTCCTTCCTGGTTAGATACAAAACTAATACCTCCAATAAAAATGTATGAAATTCATACCTTCAGTAAAGTTCTTCCTGATAAACATATTCTGGATACACTTATTACATACCCACACATATAAATAAAAATGTAACACTTCCAATAAAGATCTGACGTGTATACATATATAGATAAAATATGTACACACACATATATTAATACCACCAATGAAATCTTTCCTGGTTCTCTCTCTTTCTCTCTCTCCTCCCTCCCTCCCCTTCCTCCCTCCCTCCCTCCCTCCCTCCCTCCCTCCCTCCCTCCCTCCCTCCCTCCCTCCCTCCCTCCCTTCCTTCCTTCCTTCCTTCCTTCCTTCCTTCCTTCCTTCCTTCCTTCCTTCCTTCCTTCCTTCCTTCCTTCCTTCCTTCCTTCCTTCCTTCCTTCCTTCCTTCCTTCCTTCCTTCCTTCCTTCCTCTCTTTCTCCCTTTCCCTCCCTATCTCTGTCTCTCTTTTCCCCCTCTCTCCCTCTCTTCTCTCTTTGTCTCTCTCTCTCCTCTCTTCTCTCATTATATATCTATATCATTTTACATTTATGTGTGTATGGATATGAATATACATAGGTGTATACACATATAGACATTCTCTTATAAAGAATAGGGGCATGCATGCATATGTGTGTGTATAAATTATCGTATTCAGTAAACGTCCCTTCCTGGGACTGCTTGCCGTGGATGTGGCCCTGAGTTTTCAAGGATTGTGCCCTTGGCCTCAGCGCCCTTCTTGTCAGACCATCTTCTCGGGCCATGTGTGCTGGCAGAAGGAATATTTCCCCCTTTTCTCAATGCAGCAGAGACCCTGTGAGTCTAACGCCAGCCTCTTCTGTCTGGCAGGTGGACTAGACTTGGCCATCGAGGGGCCTTCGAAGGCCGAGATCAGTTGCATTGACAACAAAGATGGTACCTGCACGGTGACCTACTTGCCCACGCTCCCTGGCGACTACAGCATCCTCGTGAAATACAATGACAAGCACATACCAGGCAGCCCCTTCACGGCCAAAATCACAGGTAGGAGAGCCCAGCTTGCCTCGGGGGCCCAGGGGAATGGCTGCTCCATTGCTGGCTTCAAAAGGAAGGCTGTCCATGGGAGTGGGTGGCCTTGGGGGCCACAAACAGGCCGGCCTGCTTTGGCTTACACTCATGGCTCCTGGACGTTGTGGTAGACGGGCCTTTAAAGGATGTTGGGTCCAGCCTTCCCCAAGCCCCCATTTCATGGATGAGGATAAAGGAGGCCCAGAGGGTTTGGGGAATTCATCCAAAGTCATGCAATGGGTGTGGAGAGGAGAGGAGAGGAGAGGAGCCCTCACGTCTTCTGACTCCACTCTCAGCAGGTTTTCTCCTGTCCCCCATGGTCTCCCTTGAGACAGATTTAACTCAATGACTCACGATCCTGCAGAGTTTGATCAGGGCTTGTCCGAAGGGTATCCATAGTGGGCAGTGAGGGGTGGCTTATTGGATCAGCCCCCAGGCTGAGGGTGTCACTTAACCCTACTGCCCAGCCCTCTCACCCTTCTGCTTTGGAACCAACACCTATTATTGGTCCTGAGCTGGAAGGGGAGGGTGAAAAAGGTGTATCCATAGAAATAGTGATTTGGGCGCAAGTGGAAGTCCCAGACCCATCTCCCCCAGGGAAGCCCCCTTCACAGGGTGTCGGCGCTCCCCATGTTAAGGTCCTTTCAGGGCAGGAGTCTCTGGTGAGCCATCGGGGGCTCTCCTCCCTCTAAGGCATGATTCCCCTACCCGAGTGTGTGCCCTGTTTTGGTCTCCCGCCCTCAGGTAGCTGGTTGAATGGGGGGGGCTCTGAGGCAGGAAGCTCTGGGTTCAGATTTCCCCCCTTAAGTAGATGAGTGGCCCAGGTCCCATCAGATGACCTCTAGGAGGCTCAGGCCATTTCCAAGACTCTAAGATGTAACTGCTGGTGCTCAGGGCGCTGATCTGGGCTAGATCCTGCTCCCACGAGGAAATCACATGTTTCCCTTCTGGATCCACGAGGCTCTGGGAAGTTTGCTTTGTAACGAGGCTTGGACGTACTGAATGGGTCTGACGTGTAGTAAAAAGTCCACAGGAATTAATGTGCGTGTGTGCACGCGCCCATGTGCTTGTCCTAGATAACAACAGGAGATGTTCCCAAGTGAAGCTGGGCTCAGCCGCTGACTTCCTGCTGGACATCAGTGAAACTGACCTCAGCACACTGACCGCCAGCATCAAAGCCCCGTCCGGGCGGGATGAGCCCTGCCTCCTGAAGAGGCTCCCAAACAACCACATCGGTAAGTGAGCCGCCAGCTCACTCTCTAGTCCCCCAGGAGCTGCTTTCTCCTTCTCGAGGACTTCCTGGGGGCATTGGGGAGCTGCCTCTTAGACCCCAAGAAGAGTCCCTCCTTTGGAGGTCTCCAAGGAAAGGGCGAGAAGGTTTCTTTTTTTACATCTAGGTTGGACTGGATGGTCATTAAGATATTCTGCCCCTTCCCATGGGGACTTCCAAGAATTCTTACCTCTTCTCACTTGATGCCCTCTCGTGGTGTGCTCCATGATTCACCAAAACTGCTCTTTGGCACATTTTGGTGGGGAAAAGGGGGCTAAAGTATTTTTATTTTTGTTTCCTCCTCAATGTTTATAGCATTCCTTTCTTCCCCTGAAACTCAGTTGTCTCCAACGACAGGCATTTCTTTCATCCCTCGGGAAGTTGGGGAACACCTGGTCAGCATTAAGAAAAATGGCAGCCATGTGCCCAACAGCCCTGTATCCATCATGGTGGTCCAGTCAGAGATTGGAGATGCCCGGAGGGCTAAAGTCTCAGGCCGGGGCTTGACAGAAGGACGTACTTTTGAAATGTCAGACTTTATTGTTGACACGAGGGAAGCAGGTCAGTATGTCTGTCTTGGCATGGGTCTCCTAGCTTCAAGATCGCTGGGGCCCAGAGGGTCCAACCAAGCCCGGCTTCTTCTAAGACTAAGCAGCATCTTGTCTTCCATCCCCTAAAGTCTCTTGTCTTTTAAAAGGTCAATAGTTTGGGCATCTACGCTGTAGGCCATTCACTGGCAGTGTTGTAACTGCTGTTATCTTCCTGGTGTCTTGTGGTTCCAATCCAAAAGCTGTTGGCCCATTCTCATTGAGAGATAACATGGCATGAAGGATAGGCTGTGGGACTTGGAGTCAAGGAGACCCATGCGGAAGTCCTGGATTAGACACCTACTTTGTGGCGCTGGGCAAGAGTCTTCATCTTCCACGGCCTTCTCCAGTCTGTGGATCCAAGCCCAGCCATGCTCTGGGGTCCTCACTTTGGGGTTTTCTGATTGCCACGGTGGTAGGTTGGGCCAGTGGTTTATGGCTTGACAAGAAGTCTCTGTCCCAGGGGCCTGCTTTGCACTAAGACCTTGGCTCTGGCCTAGGCCTAGGCATGCAGGTATTCACTAGTTGAGCTTCTCTTCTCTCTGCTCTGGCAAGTTTGGCACTTGAGAGGCCACCATGGCGAGTTGAGAAAATGAGGATGTGTGTCCTTCAGGTTACGGCGGCATATCCTTGGCAGTAGAAGGACCAAGCAAGGTTGACATTCAGACAGAAGATCTTGAAGATGGAACCTGCAAGGTGTCCTACTTCCCTACAGTCCCAGGGGTTTACATTGTGTCCACCAAGTTTGCAGATGAACACGTCCCAGGTATTAAAGCTGGCATTTGGGGGGCCTTGCTTGGATTTTGCTTACATGTTTAGCCTCTGGGGTATGCCGCATTCCACGCACAGCTTCATGAAGACCTTTTCCCCATTCCTTCCAGGCAGTCCCTTCACTGTGAAAATCAGCGGAGAAGGCAGGGTCAAGGAAAGTATCACGCGCGCAAGCCGGGCACCATCGGTGGCAACCGTTGGTAGTATCTGTGATCTCAACCTAAAAATCCCAGGTAAACAGGCATGGCATGTACCAGGGCCTCAGAAGGCTGGATACTCTGAAGGCTTGGCATCATCAGCTGCCTTGGGAGAAGGCCTGGGTCCCTCATGGGGAGGAAGGAAAAGCTTGACCTGATGGCAACTCATTGAATTAAATCTCTTCCTTGCACAAGTCAGTGGAGATACATATCCAGGCCCCAGGGCACCGAAGGGCTGGCTGAGAAAGGGGGGACCACATGTGGCCTCAGGCCTCAAATAGGAGTCACTGAGAAGAAGAATTGGATAAAGGCTTCTTTTATCTCCAAGATCCCTAATTGTGGAGTTGCAGAGGCTTCCCAGGGACTGGCAGAGCCCCTCTGCTCAGAAATGAAATCACCCGAGTATGCACACCAGTATAGTGCTCTCCCCTTCCAGAAAGAAGACTGGTCTACACCAGGGAATCTTAACTTGAGGTCCTTATAAACTTGTCTCTTTTAAAAAAAAAATTTAAATTTGGCTATTTCAGAATAATTGATTTTCTTGGTAAGCTTGTGGATTATATTTAGGCATTTAAAAATGTCATTCTGAGACAGAGTCCATAGGCATCACCAAACTGCCCAAGGGGCCAGGACACTAAAAAGGCTGAGAATCTCTGATCTAATGGTGTCTAATGTTGTTATAGATCTATGTATATGCATGTGCAAAACATGGGGTAGGATGGGCTCACTCTTAGAATACATCCCTCTCCACTGGCCAGCTTATAAGCTTGTCTCTCTTGAAGGATTTCTTCCTTCTTCCCTCCCTCTCTCATTCCCTCCCTCCCTCCCTCCCTTCCTTCTCTTCCTCCCTCCCTCCCTTCCGTTCCTCCCTACCATTCCTCTGTCCCTTCCTTCCTTTTGTTCCTCCCTCCCGCCTTCCCTCCCTTCCTTCCATTCCTCCCTCCTTTCCTTCTGTTCCTCTCCCTTCTGTTCCTTCCTCCCTTTCCCTTCCTTTCTTCCTTCCTTCTGTTTCTCCCCCTTCGTTCTGTTCCTTCCTTCCTTCCTTCCTTCCTTCCTTCCTTCCTTCCTTCCTTCCTTCCTTCCTTCCTTCCTTCCTTCCTTCCTTCCTTCCTTCCTTCCTTCCTTCCTTCCTTCCTTCCTTCCTTTCTTCCTTCCTTCCTTCCTTCCTTGTCTCCTTCCTTCCTTCCTTGTCTCCTTCCTTCCTTGCTTCCTTCCTTTCCTCCTTCCTTGCTTCCTTTCTTCCTTTCCTCCCTTCCCTCCTTTCCTTCCTTCCTTTTCCAAGTTACTTATTTCCAAATGACTCTTGGGAAAATTTCCCTCCTCTTTGCTTTCATTACCATTTTCTGTCTCCCATGTAAAAGGAATGTCACAAGATCCCAGTTGTGCATCAGCTAGATTCTCCTCTTGGGATCCTCAACCATTGATTGAACCTCTTGGCTTGCTTTTGTTGGAGATAAAGGTGGTATATGACCCTGTTTGTAGGCAATTGGACCCATTTCTGTCATGCTGTGGTTGTTCTGCATGGAGCAAGTGCTTTGTTTAGGGAATGGAGACGAGCAGAAGCTCTCCTTCCCCAGAATTGTTGGTTTGAAGCCATAGTTTCACTTAGTTGGGACCTTTGAGGTCTTGGCGTGTTGAAGGGTTTGACTATGCTTAGGTTTCAGTTTATCTTTGAAGACTGATGTAGACCAAAAAAATGGATGAAGAAATGAAAAAGCATCTGCTCAGCCACCTTTCTCTCCAAAATATGGGCCATCTGGTTGCGTGAGGGCAATGGCATAGTTTCTTGATGGGGAGGAATCCAGCTCATTGTGCCCATGTATGAAGACCCTCCCTCTGGTCCCAAGGCAGCGTGGTTGGAGATGTTTGCATCTCTCCTACTCGATCCAGACATTTGTATCCAAATGAGTGTTGGTCGATGGCCCGCTGTGTTGCAGCAACTTGGGTCCTTGGTTGGTTTTGCCAGATGGAGCTTGGTCTAGGAGGGTGGTAAAGGAGTCCTCATGGGCTGCTCCACAAGGCTCCATGATCTCCACCACTCAAGACTTTCAGAGACAATAAGGTCAATTAATCCAAGTTCCAAGATGGAAGCAAGGTGTATGGGGGGAGCACTAGGGTAAGCATCATCATCAAGAGAGCCTCGTCGGTCCATCAACAAGCATTTATTAACGACTGCTGTGCGCCATGCCCTGTGCAGGAAGCTGGGAATACAGAGACAGAAGGGCGCCAGGCCCTGCTCTCAAGGAGCTTGCATTCTCACACTGTGCACACTTCGGGCCTGGGTGCCATCTTGACCTGCATGTTCTCCCTCCCGTGCCCTAATGTCACTCATGACACACTCGCTCTCTTCCTCTTTGTTTTTTAGAAATAGACAGTGCGGACATGTCAGCCCACGTCACCAGCCCTTCTGGCCGCATGACTGAAGCAGAGATTGTACCCATGGGGAAGAGCTCCCACTGTGTCCGATTTGTACCCCAAGAGATGGGGGTACACACAGTGAGCGTCAAATACCGAGGGCAACATGTGACGGGAAGCCCTTTCCAATTCACTGTTGGGCCTCTCGGGGAAGGGGGTGCCCAGAAAGTCCGAGCTGGGGGCCCCGGCCTTGAGAGAGGTGAAGCAGGAGTACCAGGTGAGAAATGGGTGTGAATTTGCTCTCCTTAAGCAAAAAACAGAAGGCCACCTTGGTCCGTGTCCTGTGGAGGACCTTCCCTGGCACCAGTGGGGACTCTGGGGATGCAGCCTCAAAACAGGCTGGGTCTTCTGAGTTCTTACAGGCTTTCTCTGGTCCTCCGAGGCTCGGTGGGTTGGCCAGGATTCCAGGCAATAAATAAATAGCATTAAATTCCTCCAAAGATGGGAACATCTGCTAAAGCTAAGCACCACTGATCATTTTCGTAGTGTGATGGGAAACCAGAGGGGGAGGATTCATGAAGGCCAAAAGCCCTTAACGACTCTCGAATGGTGCTCTTCTTGGGAGAAGAGCTAAGAGAAAATTCTCACGGAGGAGTGTAATCCGGATTGAGTTTGTTAGTCAATAAGCATTTATTAAGGGTCTGTGTGCCTGGCACTGTGCTAAGCCTACAGATACAAAGAAAGCCAAAAGACTTACTCTCAATCTCCCAGGCTAATGGGGAAGATGACGTACAAACAAGCTGCCAACAAGACTGTTGCCCATTTTGGAGATAATCGCCAGTGTCAGGCATTAAGGGGGAATTGGGAAGGCTTCTTGGAGAAGGGGGGATTTGTCTGGGACTTGAAGGAAGGCAAGAGGGAAAGAGGAAGGAGATTTCGCAGACTTGGGAAATAACCAGTGAAAATGCATCCTGGCCTCAGGAGATGGAACAGCAAGGCGGAAGGCCACTGGGAGATTGAAGAGTCCTTGATTGGGGTGAAAGCTATAGGAAGACTGGAAAGGGCAGGAGAGCCCATTATGAAGGTCTTTGAAGACCAAATAAGAGTTCCTATTTGGTCCTGGAGATATTAGGGAGCAAGTGGAGATGATTTATTAGGGGGTCGATAGGAGTTGGGAATGTTGGGACAGCTGAATTGGAGAGGGATGGACTGGAGAGGGGAGAGGTTTGGAAGAGGGACCAACCAGAAGGCGATTGAGAAATCGTGTAGGGGCAGCTCAGTGAGTTGAGAGCCATGCCTGGAGATGGGAGGGTCACGGGTTCTAATCTGGCTTCCGAAACTTTCTACCTATGTGACCCTGGGCAATCCTTATCACTCACTCTTCTGCCTTGAAACCAATCCATGATATTGATTCTAAGACAGTAAGTGTTTAAAAAATAATAAGGCAAGTGTGGGGGGATGAGACCCTACCGATGGGTGGTGGCGGAGGAGAGAAGGGGGCAGGTGTCCATGAGAGATGACATGAAGGTGACGTCTCCAGAGCTGGGGAGCAGATTGGATTTGGGGAATGAGAGAGGGAGGAGTCAAGGAAGACCCCTAGGCCGTCCCCCTGGGTGACCGGTAGCCTGGAGAATAATGGGGAAATGTGGAAGGGCTTAGGGGAGAAGATAGAGCTCCGTTTTGGACGTGTTGAGATGTCTGTTGGATCTTTAGTTTGAAATGTCTGAGAGGCAGTTGGAAATGCCGATGTGGAGGCCAGGAGAGGGCTTAGAGATGGAGAAGAAGATCCAAGAACCGTCAGTGTAGAGGCTCATTGAAAAACGTGAGAACTGATGGAATCGCCAGAGCAAAATAGAATAATGGGGAGGCAGAAGAGGGGCTGGGACAGAGCCTGGGAGGCTCTTGGTTCCCTTCCACCTCTCAGTCTTCCGCTGGCCAATTGTCAGAAGCCGGGAAGCATCGTGTGCTGCCAGCCACGTCATTATAACAGTCTTCTCGTGCCCATCTCCTCCCTCGTGGGAGGGGAGAGGACGAGCCCCTCGGCCTCTCGCTCCGAGCCTTTGCTCTGGCCGGCTCTCCCTCCTCTGCTCTGGCTGCTGGCCTCCGTGACTCCCCTCAAGTCCCAGCTAGAATCCCCCCCTTTCCGGGAAGCTTCCCCCATGAATCGTTGCCCCTTCATCCTGCGGGGAGCTCGCTAGGCTGTCAGCTCCTTGAGGGGAGGGACTGCCTTCTGCCCGCGATGCTTGGGGGTCCCCCACTGTCCGGATTCCAAGCATGTCTGCGCAGCTCTGGCCAGCTGTGCGTGCCGGGCAGGGCCGGCAGTGACAGATGGAGACCCTTCTCCATTCCAAGATCCCCTACCTTGGCGGATCCATGCGCCTGGAGCAGAGCTGGAGGGGCCGGGCTGGAGGGCCTGGGCTGGAGGGGGCCGGGCTGGAGGGGCCGGGCTGGAGGGGGCCAGGCTGGAGGGGCCGGGCTGGAGGGGGCCGGGCTGGAGGGCCCGGGCTGGAGGGGGCCGGGCTGGAGGGGCCGGGCTGGAGGGCCCCGGCTGGAGGGCCCGGGCTGGAGGGGGCCGGGCTGGAGGGGCCGGGCTGGAGGGCCCCGGCTGGAGGGCCCGGGCTGGAGGGGCCGGGCTGGAGGGCCCCGGCTGGAGGGCCCGGGCTGGAGGGGGCCGGGCTGGAGGGGCCGGGCTGGAGGGGGCCAGGGTGGGGGGGCCGGGCTGGAGGGGGCCGGGCTGGAGGGGCCGGGCTGGAGGGGGCCGGGCTGGAGGGGCCGGGCTGGAGGGCCCCGGCTGGAGGGCCCGGGCTGGAGGGGGCCGGGCTGGAGGGGCCGGGCTGGAGGGCCCCGGCTGGAGGGCCCGGGCTGGAGGGCCCGGGCTGGGGGGGCCGGGCTGGAGGGGGCCAGGCTGGAGGGGCCGGGCTGGAGGGCCCCGGCTGGAGGGGGCCGGGCTGGAGGGGCCGGGCTGGAGGGGCCGGGCTGGGGGGGCCGGGCTGGGGGGGCCGGGCTGGAGGGGGCCAGGCTGGAGGAGCCGGGCTGGAGGGGGCCAGGCTGGGGGGGCCGGGCTGGAGGGGGCCAGGCTGGAGGAGCCGGGCTGGAGGGCCCCAGCTGGAGGGGGCCAGGCTGGAGGGGCCGGGCTCCCTTTGAGCCTAACCAGGCGTGTGTGTGCCCTTCCAGCGGAGTTCAGCATCTGGACCCGAGAAGCAGGAGCCGGGGGCCTCTCGATCGCCGTCGAAGGGCCGAGCAAAGCGGAAATCACCTTCGACGACCACAAAAACGGGTCCTGCGGCGTGTCCTACATCGCCCAAGAGCCTGGTACGTGCCACGGCAGGCGGGGGCGCGGCCTGGCACGGGAGCCCCCGCCCTCTGCCCTGACGCGCCTTGCTTGTCTCCTAGGGAACTATGAGGTCTCAATCAAGTTCAACGACGAGCACATTCCCGAGAGCCCCTACTTGGTTCCGGTCATCGCCCCGTCCGACGATGCCCGCAGACTCACCGTCATGAGCCTCCAGGTGAGACACGAGCACCCCCCCCCCCCGGCTGCCCGGCCGGTGTCCTTCAGAGCCCATCCGTCTGTCCGGGGGGGGGGGGGGCTGTCTGTCCCGGGGGGTGCCCAGCCCAGGCCCGTGTCCTTCAGAGCCCGCCCGTCTGTCCGGGCCGTGTCCTTCAGAACCTGTCCATCTGTCCGGGGGGGCCTGTCTGTCCGGGCCGTGTCCTTCAGAACCTGTCCGTCTGTCCCGGGGGGCCTGTCTGTCCGGGCCGTGTCCTTCAGAACCTGTCCGTCTGTCCCGGGGGGCCTGTCTGTCCGGGCCGGGGTGCCCAGCACTGGGCCCATGTCCTTCAGAGCCTGTCCGTCTGTCTGGGGGGGGGCCTGTCTGTCCAGGGGGGCCTGTCTGTCCAGGCCATGTCCTTCAGAACCTGCCCGTCTGTCCCGGGGGGGGGGGGCTGTCTGTCCGGGCCGTGTCCTTCAGAGCCTGTCCATCTGTCCGGGGGGGGCTGTCTGTCCGGGCCGTGTCCTTCAGAGCCTGTCCATCTGTCCGGGGGGGGCTGTCTGTCCGGGCTGGAAAATCAAGGCCACGATGAGAGGTCTGCTCGGAGACGAGGGCCTGGAGAGCTTCCCTGCCTCTCCTCGGGTCCCCCGGCCAGTGGGTCTTAGTGAGGACTTGGATTAGGCTCCGTCCTCACTGCCTCCAGCTGAGGCCCATTTGAAGGGGCTCATCCACATTGTATCCCTCTCAAAACCCAGAGTTTGAGACGGGCGCAACGTTCACGATGCAGCTCCAAGTCTCCGATCCCAGACTCGAACTCAGATCTTTTGGGGAGCCCAGAGAAGGCATATACGGGGAACCCGGGGGTCCCCCCTCTCGGGGAGCCTTTGACCCCCCCACGTGCCGCTCGTTGCCCAGGCGGACGCTCCAGCCTGGACAGGTGTTGGTTGGCGCTGGGCCCGTGTGACCACACCTCCTCTGGGTTCTGGGCGTCCCGTCTGCTCCGATCCAGGGGCAGGAGAGGCCGAGCGGGGCTGAGCTGGCTCGGGTCCAGCGTGCTCCCCGGGCGAGAGTGAGAAAAGTCTCGCCGGCTCCTTTACTCGAGCCCTTTCCTGAGGGCGTCGGACCCGTCTTCGCACAGCTGGCTCTTCCTGGAAGAGTCCTCCGCGGTCCTTCGGCCAGGCCATCGCGCTCATTGCTGCCTCCCAGCGCGGCGCGCAGCCCGGCGTCTTTCATGGATTCTGGCCGGGGTCTCTCCACCCAGAACGCTGAAAGCCTTCCTCGGCATCCCCGGGAAAATCGACCTGGGATTCGCCGTCGTGGCATGTAGATAGCTCGGGGTTCCCAGAGGACCACAAGCCTCGGCGCATCCTCCAGGAAAGCCTCTGTGCCCGCAAGAGAGGACCAGCCACGCCCAGCGGGGACTGATCCCGGGCGGCCACTGATACGTTTTTGACTGTGGCCACCCCTCGTCAGGGCCCCGTCTGGGAAGGAAAAGGGATTTGGCGGCCAGATTGACTTCGACTCCAGAACCGCCGTTCGAGCTCCCTGGTCAGCGGGCCCGGGCCAGGGCTAGCCTGAATGCTGCCCGAGAGGAGCGGCGGCCTGTGCGCCGCGTGCCAGCCACTCTGCTTCTGAATGACTGATTTAAAAAATAAAACCTGGACCTTCCAGTCCTGGGCCCTGCTCCCAAGGCAGGCTAGGCCATGGGCGTCAAGGGACTTGCCCAGGGTCTCACAGCTAGGAAGTGTTGGAGGCCACATTGGAACCCAGGACCTCCCCTCTAGGCCTGCCTCCCAGGCGACTGAGCCACCCAGCTGCGCCCTTCACTGTGTGTTCTTAAGCAATTTATGAGCAAACATGAATCAAAATGTTCTTAAAAGGAGGCATCGGTGGACAAGGGAAGGAACAGGGCCCTCGCGCTGTGTTCCGAGTTCAGATCTTGCCTCTGCCCCTTCTTGTCTCTGTGTCCTGGGGGGGTCCTTCTGTCTGCAGAGCCGCGTCCCCCTGTTCCCCGACGCGGAGCCTTGATGGAAGGCTCCCCTGCTGGAGCTCCCGAGGCCTCGGGGGCACCCCCAGAGCGGATTGCTCAGCAGCTGTCTCACCCCCCAGGAATCGGGACTGAAAGTGAACCAGCCGGCCTCCTTCGCCATCAGGCTGAACGGGGCCAAAGGCAAGATCGACGCCAAAGTGCACAGCCCGTCGGGGGCTGTCGAGGAGTGCCACGTCTCCGAGCTGGAGCCAGGTGAGGCGGGGGGGCCCGAGCGGCTTCGGGGAGCCGGGGGGGGGGGGGGGGGGGGGGGGTGGTAGAGGCCTGGGTTCAAATGGGCTCTCAGATGCTGCTTAGCTGTGTGACCCTGGCCAAGTCACTTAACCCCCCTGCCTACCTCTCCCTGGTCTCGTGCTTCAGGACGAGCATGTCGTGTAAGACATGAGGTAGAGGTAGAAAAAGGAGAACCTCCGCTGCTCTCTGCCTCCATAGCCATTCTCAGACTCGAGGGGCTGGGACTCACCCCTCAGCCCCCCGGGAGCCCGCTCCTCCCTGGGGAGGTGTCCGGCCCCCCATCACCCCCCCTTCTCCCCGCCCAGGCTGGGGCTCCTCCCTGGGGAGGTGTCCGGCCCCCCATCACCCCCCCTTCTCCCCGCCCAGGCTGGGGCTCCTCCCTGGGGAGGTGTCCGGCCCCCCATCACCCCCCCTTCTCCCCGCCCAGGCTGGGGCTCCTCCCTGGGGAGGTTCCGGCCCCCCCATCCTCCCCCCCTTCTCCCCGCCCAGGCTGGGGCTCCTCCCTGGGGAGGTGTCTGGCCTGCCCCCCCTTCTCCCCGCCCAGGCTGGGGCTCCTCCCTGGGGAGGTTCCGGCCCCCCCCATCCTCCCCCCCTTCTCCCCGCCCAGGCTGGGGCTCCTCCCTGGGGAGGTGTCTGGCCTGCCCCCCCTTCTCCCCGCCCAGGCTGGGGCTCCTCCCTGGGGAGGTTCCAGCCCCCCATCACCCCCCCTTCTCCCCGCCCAGGCTGGGGCTCCTCCCTGGGGAGGTTCCGGCCCCCCCATCCTCCCCCCCTTCTCCCCGCCCAGGCTGGGGCTCCTCCCTGGGGAGGTGTCTGGCCTGCCCCCCCTTCTCCCCGCCCAGGCTGGGGCTCCTCCCTGGGGAGGTTCCAGCCCCCCATCACCCCCCCTTCTCCCCGCCCAGGCTGGGGCTCCTCCCTGGGGAGGTGTCCGGCCCCCCAACCTCCCCCTTCTCCCCGCCAGACAAGTACGCCGTGCGCTTCATCCCGCACGAGAACGGCGTGCACACCATCGACGTCAAGTTCAACGGCAGCCACGCCGTCGGGAGCCCTTTCAAAGTCCGCGTCGGGGATCCGGGACAAGCCGGGAACCCAGCCCTGGTGTCTGCGTACGGAGCCGGCCTGGAAGGGGGCAGCACAGGTAAGGGAGCCCGAGCGAGCCGGAGGGCTCAGAGGCCTTTGCTGTCTCGGGCGGCCCCCCGGGGGGGAGCCTGTACGGAGCGGCGGCGCGGCTCGAGCCGGGACAGCGGGCCGCCCAGGCTGATGCCACGAGGCGGCGGGGCCGGCCGTCTTCCTGTCTTTAAGGGCTCGGCCCCGCCGCCTCCCAGGCTCACGTGTCCGTCGGCGTGGACACCGCGGAGGGCTCGAGGGCTCCTGTGTGGATTCTGATAAGCCTCTCCTTGGAGGCAGGGAGGCTTGGCCTCGTCCCACCGGGCTGAGGTCGTGCGTGTGGCTGGAATGGTGGGCCTGCAGCCAGGAAGACCAGGGTTCCAATCTGGCCTCAGGCACGCACTTACTTGCTGTGTGACCCTGAGCCAGTCACTTAACCCCGCTGGCCTCAGTTTCCTCATCTGTGAAGTGAGCCAGAGAAGGAAATGGCAAACCAGCGCCGGATCTCTTCCCCAAAGTCCTAAATAGGGGGCAGCTGGGTGGCTTGGAGACGGGAGGTCCTGGGTTCTAATCTGGCCTCAGACACAGCCCAGCTGGGTGGCCCCTCCCGGACTGGAAGTCGGTCCAGCTCTCTGCAGACAGGGAGCGTCCGGAGCCCAGAGGGAGGCGGCCTGGCCAGACGGTGGCAGGTGGCAGCTCTCCGCTGCCTGTCCCAAGAACCTGCATCCGGCCTGGCCGGCGTCCGACTCCCACCTTTCGCCCTGAGCCGCTCAGGGCCCCTCCGGCTGGAACAAGGCCGTATTGATGGCTCCTGGCAGGTGTTCCGTCCGGTGAGGGACGGCCGGGGGAGGCTGAGCCCCCGGCACGCTCGTCTGTGCCCTCGGCTCGCCTCTCTGGGCGCCCAGCAGGCCTTGGGCCCGGGCCCAGAACAGGCCGCCCAGGGGCTCCGGCCCTGCTCCTGGGCCTTGGCGATGGCTCTGTGCCCAGGATCCGGCCCAAGCCAAGCTGGCTTGTGCCACGCTGTGCCCGCGCCTCGCCTCGTGTGTTCATCCTCCTGCCTCCTGTGGGGTCTCATGCGCCCTCTCGGGCCCCACGGGGGGGAGGGGCAGAGAAGGTGTAGCGGCGTCTGCGGGAGCCCACAGAAGCGCCCCCTTGTCAAGGGCTTGCCCCTCCCCATCCTCCTCCCCAGGCCGTCTCTTGCCCCTGGAGCCTGGTGGGCTGGCTGCCCACTCGGGTGGGTTATAGGCGAAAAGCCAGGCGTCCTCCCTTCCCCTTTGGTGGAGGCGGGGGCGGCCGGGGAGGCCGCAGCCTCGGGAGGGGACCTAGTGGACCAGCACCGACCCGGCCACTGCCTGCCGCTGGGATCCTGGACTCGTGGCCCAACTCTGTGCAGCCTCCGTTTCCTTAGCTAAAAGTGGGCCCAGTAACGGCAGCATCGATCCGGCTCTCCGTTTTCTCATGGTAAAAACGGCTGACGGGCTCTGAGAAGACCCTGCTGGTCCCGAATCTGTGTGTCCAGTCTTCGTCATGAGTGGCCGTGGAGATGCCCATCGAGATAAAGCGCTCTCCTGGCGGGTGGAGATTATCCCGTTTTACAGCGGGGGACACTGAGGATCAGAGAGGGCTTTACTACCCGTCACTTGATGAAGCTACCCAGAATCCCGGGTTCAAGGAGACTCTCCTGGGGAGTCCCGCCGTTCTCCTTCCCAACATCAGGCCCGAAGGAATTTCTCCTGCTCCTCGCTGTCCGTCTTTGCCCTGGGGGGCCTCAGTCCAGTCTGGTGGTCATTTGCTCACGTCAGCACCCCTTCCCTCCCCTCCCCTCCCCAGTGCCTTCTCCAAGCCGAACGTTCCCTTACAGCCCGCAGGCTCTGCCCCATTTACTGGCGCCTCCTCTGGACACCGGCCAGCTTATCGGCTTCCTTCCTGAAGTGTGGCGCCCAGACCTGAACCCAATCCTTCCGAGGTGGGCTGGCCGGCGCTGGGGCCGCTGGGGCAGCTCCCCTCCCTCTTCCTGGACACTGAGCCTCTCCACACGGCCCGAGGTCGCCTCGGCTTGGCTTTCTTGGCTGACGCGCCACTCCGGGCACTCAATGAGCCTACAGTTCCCTCTAGCATCCCGTATCCCTTCCTGGTGAACACCTGCCCGGCCCCACCTCCCCGGGGGTGAACTGGGCTCTCCTCCCTAGTGTCTCTCCTTATAACTGTTAACCGAGAAGGAAGAAGCCTTCCTCCAGCGGGGAAGTGCTGCATCTTCCCGGGTTGGAGACGTGCGACCCTGGACTCAGGCAAGGCTTTGGATGGGGACAGCAGAGGCCCCGCTCAGGTTGGGGCCGAGGGAGGTGTGTGGGGAGCCGGCTGTTGGCATTTACCTCGTGAAAGGCAGGGGCTCCAGGCTCCGCGGCGGCTCCTGAATCCTGGGGCTTTGTTGGGAGGGGAGGCATCCCCCAAGCACGCTGGAATAGAGTGGGTCTGTCCCAGGAACAAAGAACTTTGGCGCCTTCTTCGTCTCCTGTTGCTAATTCTCTGTAGCCTTGCTTGAAAACATCTGTTCTAACCTCCCGCTTCTGCCTTGGACTTTTCCTGGAAACATGGCCCCCCCTTGGGGGCCTCCCCTTCCTCACCCAGTGACCATTTGCCCTGGCAGCTGGGTCCGCTATCCCAGCCACCCTGATTAGGAACTGGGACCAGACCAGATAGAGCTGATGGGGCATGGAGCTGCGACCCCAGATGCCGGGGGAACTGTGGAAGGCTCTTAGGAACATCTGGATTGTGTCTCGGGATACTGCTGATTGCAGCTCCTTTGTTTTAGTGACAGCCAAAAGTAATTTATTCCCTGGAGTCACGGCTATAATTAAACCCAAAACACTATTTTTGGCAGCTGGGTCCATTTTGGAAAGGCCCCACATTCCCCCGGCAGAAACAGGTTGTGAGGGGAAACCCTTTGCTTGTTGATTTCCTATCCTGGGTGTGGGGAACCCCTCTTGGGTATACCCCGCTTTTGGGGGCCTACCCTGTAATTGAGGCACAGCAGCCTGGGGGGGGGGGCTATTCAGAAATATTACCCCTCCTATCTCCCAACATGGGCTGGGGCCAGAAAATCAGTGTTAAATCCTTTTTCTGCTACTTACTATCGGCTTGACTTGACTCCCTTGACCTCAGTTTCCTCATTTGTAAAAAAAAGAGAGAGGGGGATTAGACAAATGGCTTCCAGCACAGACACTGTACTCCCAGAAGTTAGCCTCTTAGGATGGAGTTTGGGTGTTGGTCTGGGCTTTGGGAGCCGACTCGATTAAACACAGGAAAATGTGTCGGGCAGATTGCTCTCTTGGTCTGCAGAAAGCTTGTTTGCTTTGCTGGGGGACTGATTAAGGAGCCTCCCTGTCCATTAATTAGGCTGAATTGAGAAATGATGCCGAGGCCCTCAGCCAAAAGGCCTTAGAGCTGAGCTTTGATCTGTTGGGACTGGCGTAGGTGAAGTTTGTTCCTATCCTGAACCTCTCTGGCTAGACAGTAGAGAGACTGTCTCAGAGCAGGTTCTAAATCCTGTTCTGATGTTTTCTCCCTGTGGGTCCATGGGCCATTCATGTCTCCTCCTGGGCCTCAGTCTCTTCATCTGTAAAGCGAAGGGGATGAAAGATTAAGATAGAGAAGTGAATGAGACCTGACCTGAGGAAGGGAACCCATGAACTCTTGGCCTCCTAACTGAGGCACTAGAGCAGTGTGTTTAGAAGTTGTGCAGAGTTGGGGTTAGCAAGGGGGCTCAGTGGATTGAGCCAGGCCTAGAGATGAGAAGTACTGAGTTCAAATCTGGCCTCAGACACTTCCCAGCTGTGTGACCCTGGGCAAGTCACTTTACCCCCATTGCCTAGCCCTTACTGTTCTTCTGCCTTGGAACTAATACACATTACTGATTCTAAGACAGATGCAAGTTTTGTTGTTTAAATAAAAAGAAGTCATGAGAGCTGGAGACAAATGTCAAACATGACACTAGCATTTTTATGTTTCTGCCTTAGCATGGGATAGCCTGAAACTTTAAGGCAGACATGACACCCTCTATCCTCACATCAACCCTAGATAGCAGTTGCCATTATTATCTTCATTTTACAGTTGAGGAAATTGAGGTAGACCGATGAAGTGGCAAGTCCACGGTCACATACGGTTTGGTATTTGAGGCAAGATTTGAACCTAGGTCTCCTTGTCTGAGAATCCAGTGCTCTCTTTCCTACTTTACCCTCCTGCCCATGACAGATGTCAACCATTGACTATTACCATGACCCCAGCTTCTTTCCTCCAACAAAGGCTAACTTGAGAACTTCCTTGCAGGCGTCCAATCGGAGTTTTTCATCAACACCACCAGAGCCGGCCCAGGGACGTTGTCTGTTACAATTGAAGGGCCATCCAAGGTCAAGATGGACTGCCAGGAAACTCCAGAAGGCTACAAAGTCATGTATACGCCGATGGCTCCAGGCAGTTATCTAATTGGTGTGAAATATGGCGGGCCTAACCACATTGTTGGCAGCCCTTTCAAGGCCAAAGTGACAGGTAAAAATGGGATTCCCTGGTGTCGTGTGGACAGGCAGAGAGATAATTGATGCTGTTGGGCCATCAAGGCTGGAGCAGTCAACAGTGTTGGTCCTGAAAACTAGGCCTGGGTGGAACTAAGCCCAGTCATCCCAGGCTCTGAAAATCTGCTTTGCAGATGTAACCTTAGCCTTGGCTTTTGACAAAAACCAAACTATCGAAGGATCAGGAAGTCAGAGTCCTGGGCTGGGGACTAAACTTCTGGAGACCTCTGTGGGTTTTAGACAGGAAGGGCTCAGGATGTCTGTTTCCTCTAGGCCAACGCCTCGTCAGCCCGGGCTCTGCCAATGAGACGTCTTCCATCCTGGTAGAGTCGGTGACCAGGTCCTCCACCGAAACCTGCTACAGTGCCGTGCCCAAAGCTTCCTCGGATGCCAGCAAGGTGACGTCCAAGGGAGCGGGGCTTGTGAAAGCTTTCGTGGGCCAGAAGAGCACCTTCCTGGTCGACTGCAGCAAGGCGGGTAAGTGAAGCCAGGTGGGTGGGAGAGGCGGCAGCGTGTGCCTGCCCCAAGTCAAGCCATGCGATGCTGGACCCGACCCTAGAAAAATGTGCTTGACCAATTGTAAGAATTTTAGATTAAAAAAAATTTTAACTAAAAAAAATGTAAATTTTAAAAAGCAAAAAGAATAATTTTTTATAATAAGTTTTTATTCACACTTTCTATTTCTTAACATCATCATTAATTGGCTCAAGTATCTCTCTCTGTCCCAGAGAGTGAGCCGGCCATCTCATATGATAAACATTTAAAACGATAAAATTTTTTAGAGAGGAAAAAAAGTCAGCACAACTGATTGACAAAGTATAAAGATGTGAGCAATGTGTTATCCCTGTGGACCTCCCACTTCCACAGAAGTATAGACTGGAGCTCTTCATTCGAATCCCGACTGATCCTTACAATTTTGTTACATTCCCTCTTGATTTCTTGGCAAGTCATTATTCTTTCCATAGACTTTGTGTATGTTGCTTTTTCTTAGCTCCTACTTCACTTCACTCTGCTTGAGTACATAGAGATCTTTCTGGGCTTTCTGTATTCATCATACACAGGAATATTCCATTATGTTCATGAGCCACAGTCAGTTTAGCCATTCTCATGTTGATGGGTACCTACTTTGTTTTTAATTCTTAGCTATCATAAAAATGGCTGCTATTGCTATTTTAGAATATCAATGGGGGACTTTCTTCTTATCACTGACATCCTTGGGATACAAACCTGTAATAGAATTTCTGGTCCAAAGAGTATGGATATTCTCATCACTTTATTTGCATAAAATGGCTTTCCAAGATGGTTGTGCCATTTCACAGCTCCACCAATAATGTATGTGTTTGCATGCATAAATGCATGTATGAACGAACTTGGGGACCTGGGACTTACCTGAAGTCATATATTGAGTGAGGTCAATATCCTACAGAGGGGGGAACTGAACTTGGAGTGTGAGGAATCTGGGTTCAAATCCCAGCTTTGCCAGGTATTATCTTTGTGAGCTTGGGCATATCACTTCTGTTTCCAGGCTTAATGTTTTCATCTCTCAAATGGGAGAAGAGGGAGTCTCTAAGATACCTTTAGTTCCAAATTCTAGGATCCAATGAACTGGGACTAGAACCCAAGGGACCTCACTCCTCACCTGGAGATCAGGACTGAATAGCAAGGGTCCAAGGGAGTCATAGCTTAGGGAAGTAAGTAAATGTGAAAGTCCGTACCTTTCTATTTATTTGTAGACTGGGCCATACCTACCAACTTGTTCCTTTTTTTAAAATCCCTATAAAATGTTTAAGCCTTGAATTTTATAACAGCAATGCAATTAAATATATTTTATAACTATTTACACTTAAGCAATTGTCACATACCCTATTTACATCCAAGACAACTCAGTAGTTACACCCTTCAAGTCTCCTTTTTACCTGTTTGCCCATTCATCTATGAATATATTTATGGGGTTTTTTCCCCATCCTCTGAATGTTTTCCTGATGTCACGGCCTTTGCAGGGTCTGCTTTTCTCCTATTTTAAGCCTTCGTGTTATTGCCTGGTTGATATATCATTGTTTATTCAGCCCTTCCCCAGCTGTTTGCATTTGGTGTTTTCCACTTTGGTGACATTGCTGTATTGGTGGTATGCCTCTTTGGACCCTGGGCTGGGGGTTAGGGCTCAGGGGTACTCGGGGGGGCTCCTGGAACATCCCAAAGATGCTGGGACTTTGGAGAAACCATGGGACTGCGCTCACTGTGCAGAATGTAGCTCTGGTCCATTGATAACCCAGGACGCAGTCCCATGTATTCTCTAATCCCACCTCCCCTCTTTAATGCATGGAGAAACCAGTCCCCCTCCTGCTACCGAAATCTAGATTTTGGGCCACACTCCAAGCTCAGGGCCGAGATCGTCCTTTCACTATCTATGCGTATTTATTATCTTGTGAAACGTTCCTGGTGATTCTCTTTCAGTTAGTGCCCCTCACTGGTTTTTTGTTTTAACACGTACAATAAGAGCTTTCACAAATACCATTAGGGAAACTTGCCCATCTGTCCAAGCGCTTTATTGTTCCCTGTGACTCAGTGTAGTTGTGGGAGGAGAGTGGGAGTGCCCTTTCCATCCTGTTTCTTCCTCTAGAAGTGGCCCAGACTCAGCATCCTTGCGCTGGACACACATAAGCATTCTTTGCTGCGGAGGCCTCCATTGACTATTAGGCCTTTCCAGCCATCCCAGAATCAGGATTCACTCCAATCGTCTCTTCTAAACATTTTTTTAAACTTCCGTCTTAGAATTAATCCTGTATATTGGTCCCAAGGGTTAGGTAGTGGGGATTAAGGGCCTCACCCCAAATTGCACAGCTGGAAGTGTCCAAGGCCAGATTTGAACTTGGGGCCTTCCGTCTCTGGACTTGGCTTTTAATCCTCTGAACCACCTAGCTTCACTGAGCCCCCAGACATCTCATCCTGGTCCCCACTGGCTCCCTTCACCCTTTGCTGTACTGAGAAAGCTCATGATCAAGATAACTTGAATGCTTTTCAATCCTCCATTTGATCTGCCATCTATCGGCCATTGATGTGCTGGGCCATTCTGTTTTTGCAATTTTCTTTGACTTTACCTTGGGGCAGTTATTTTGGTTGGTTTCTGTCTCAGAGGTCCTACCGAGCCTTCTGGAACTTGTGCAGATGTAAATATCTGCCTTATTTCTTGGTAGAGCATTTTTACTTTAGTTGGGGGAGCTCATTTAGGGATGAGGAAGGATTTTTCTTGGGTTATCATGTACCATTTCTAGAATTTGCTATTATTGATCATGTTGGATGAAAAATCCTGTGTATTTTGTATATCTTGTGTTTCATCTCAGCTTCTTGTCGTCATTCCTCCGCCATTAGTTTTGACAACACTATATCTGGGTGAGTTGATTGTGGTTTTCTCTATAGACGTCCTGTGGATTCTGGAGTTAGGAAGTCTGTCCCATTCTCAGATATGTTATTAAGATTTCCTGAAATAAGGTGGGCAGGAATTCCCCTTTTGGTCACATTTTTGGTGGCAACCAATCATTCTTGGCTTATGCTTCTTCCTTCTCTTCTGCTGTTATCAACTTATCAAATGTTCTTCTAATGACAATCTTATTTGTGTACCATTCTATCTCTCTCCTTCCTTTCCTAGCCATACCCCTAGAAAAGAAACCAATGTTTGTCTCTCCTTCCTCTCTCTGCTCACTGCCCAACCTCTTGTGATCTGGCTCTTAGACCCCACACGTAACTGAATATAGTCTCCCCAAGATTACCAGTCATTTCTTAAAGTGCTAAATACTCATTTTTCATCTTCACGGACAACTTATCTACAACTTAAAAACAAGAACAAATCCTCAATACGAAGTATTGATCCTGAGGCAGAAGAGTGATAAGGTGGGGCTAGAGAGGTTAGCTGGTTTTTCCAGGGTCTCTCGGCCTCCCGACCAGCAGCTCTCCTCTCGTCTATTTCATGCCTGCCTGCTCCCCCTCCTGATTCTAGCGGGATCTAACCTCGAGCCTTTTGTGTTTCAGGATCCAACATGTTATTGATTGGCGTCCACGGCCCCACCACGCCTTGTGAAGAAGTCTCTATGAAGCACGTTGGGAACCAGCAGTATAACGTGACGTACGTCGTCAAAGAGAGGGGCGACTACGTTTTGGCCGTCAAGTGGGGCGAGGAGCATATTCCTGGGAGCCCCTTTCATATCACAGTGCCTTAACGTGGGTCCCAATGAAATGCTTCTATGTGGAACGTTGATTTTTTATACCGAGTTTGTGGGTCTTTTGTGGAAATGAAATGTAGTCTCTAAATAGGCATCTCATCCTTAAGTATGTCCAGGAGTCAATGCTCAGCTTTTTATTCTTTTAGGAGACTTTTCAAAATCTCAAAGCTTAGAAATTTCAAATGTCCTTCCTGTGCCCCTCTGGGCCCTCGATTCCCATGATACCTCTCTGTCCCGTCCTTAAAAGTCACGCGTGCGATGGGCCTGCACGCTGGCTTCACAGCAGACACTCCAGATCGTGGAACGTGAGCCAAAACTGGAACTTCTTTAAAAAACAACCAACCAAAAAATCGAGATGGGGGACCGGAAATGGCTGGTTTTCTCTTGGACTTTTCTAGAACGTGTTCCTGGAAGGGAAGGTCTTTCTGTTGTTTTTTAATGAATAGGAAATGGGGCTCAGACTTGGTCCTCGAGGGACAGCCCCCGTGTTAGGGCCCGGCGCGATGAGCAGGGCGACCCCCTCGCGTAGCCTGCTTCGAACACTAACACTTTGGGCTCGGAGAGGCCTGCGGCGCGGTGCAGCCTGCACGGGCCGTCTTTGCTCCTTCCTCCCGGCCTCCCGGCAGGGCTCCGTCCCTCTGCCAAAGGTTACTGTTTAACCCAGCCCAGAGGCTGCCTTCTTGGCACATCCTTTGCTTGCGTGTCAGGATTTTTACTAGCCTTTTCTCAGACTCACCTCATGCCAAGTGTGAAGGGCCAGACGCGGGCCTCGAGGCCTGTCCCTGCAGAGACGGGGGGCGGGAAAGGAGGGGGGAGGCATCGGGGGGCCGTTCTCTGTGACGCGCTCAAGGAAGGGCCCCGGCTGGCTCATGCTGCTTCCTGCAGAGCGCTGGCCAGGGGCCTTCTGGGCGCTCTCAGCCCATTCCTGGGAACAGCAGACGATTCACGGTGGCCCCCCGGGAAGGAGCTGAGCGCCCCGCGCCGGGGCTCCATCTGCGGCGGGCCTTGGTGGGAGACGCGCAGCACGCTGCACGCCGGCGGCCCCAGCGGGCAGGGTTGTACAATTGTGTCTCATAACTTATTAAAATAAAATCTTTGCTCCCTGAAATCGAAGCGCCTCGTCCGTGACTGTGGGGTGGCCCGTGGACGACCCGTCCCTGCCTCAAAGGGGGGAGAAGGGGGGGGGGTGCAGCCGCCAACGGTCACCACCAGCATCCTCGCGTTAGCAGGACAGACTCTCCCTCCACCCTGGAGAACGCGGGCTTTGGGGCCACTTAGAGAATGGCGGATCTGCGGCCATTGGGTGCAGCTTCCCGTTACAGAGCTCAGAGAAGTGGCTGTCTGCCTCGGTTTCCTCACCTGTTAAATGGGGGAAATCCCAGCCCCCCTTTCCCAGGATTCTTGGGAGGATCCCACGAGAGAGTATTTGTAGAAGGTGCCCAGCACAGAGTAGGCTCTAGAGGCCCGCCACTTCCTTCCCTTCCCTGGGGGCCCTCGGTGCCTTCTGCCCCTCCCCCCATGGCACAGAAGCTCTCCAATGCCGGCTCTTCCCTTCCCTGGGGGCCCTCGGTGCCTTCTGCCACCCCCCCCCCCCCCCAGCCTGGGTTCTCTGAGGGGAGGTGAGGCTCAGAAGAGGCTGGACCCTCTCCTCCTTCCCCCCTTTGAAGAAAGGTGCCCCCCAGCCCCCAGCAGAAGCACCCTAAGCAGAAGCAGGGGCTTAGCATTTCCCATCTTTTCTTCTTGACACCACTAAGTTTAGAGGGAGAGGAAAAAGCCCTGGATTGAGTGTGGGCAGGATTCTGGGGTCATTCAGCTCCCCCCAACCCCGTGCTCTGGTGGAGTTTGCACTCAGGAGCCTGGGAAGGGACTTGCCCAGGGCACAAAGGTGTCAGGTGGAATTTGAACTCAGGTCCCCTAACCTCAAAACCAGTGATGTTTTCACTCCACCCCATGGCTCCCATTCCAAGGAGATGGACCTTCTCCAGGGGGTTCACCCCCGACTTTGAACCTGCATTTCCAACAGCTAAAAAGCAGGAAGGCGACGTCCCACCGGCCAGAGGCCTGTGACCTAATTCCCCAGGGTTGTGAGGGGAGCCCTCAGGGTGGATGCAAACAGTCCTGAGGCAGGAGGAAGCTGCCCCTCTGAAACCCGAGCCTGCAGCCAGAGGCAAATGCCAGCCATGTCGCTGCTTCTGCCCAGGGACTTCAGCTTCCTTCCCGCCCTTGTGGGAGCATCGTCCCTTTGGCCTGCCGGGACTCTGGGCCTTGAAGGGACGAGCTGCAGCCCAAGGATGGACCGAAGCCCCACCATGTTGAATTGTTCTCCCTGGGCAGGACTCCTGCTGGCCCCGGGATCTCTTGGGAGTCACCAGCCTCCCCAGTTTGGGTTGGGTTTTGTGGGGGGGCCAAGGGAGGCAGAATCAAACCACTGGGAAAATGGGCCACAGCCCTGAAACCCTGAACAGGAAGTTCTGTGCCCATTGCGCTCAGGGAGAAGAGGAAATGGGGAGATCTTTTCCAGCACCAAGCCTGGAACGGACATGATGCTCAAAGCTTCAGTGGACAGTGATAGCTGGCTCATGGGTACCAGCAGCATCCTGTACTCTGGGGGAGCAAGAACTCTCCCTTGCAGCCTGCCTGTCCCTTCTCCCCCCCCCAAAAAAATTTAAGGTGCCTTCCTACACTTCCTGTTCTCCCAGGGTCCTCTCAGCAAGTCAGTTCTCGCACAGAGGGCAAGTCGGCTGTGGAGAGAACTTGCAGAGAACAAATTGGAACTGTTAGGCTCAGTCCTAACAGTCTGAAACAGAGAGCCCTTCTCTGAGAACCAAATGCTATTAATCGTGTCCCTACATCTCTAAGTGTATCCCAAGCAAGTGTGGAAGGGATTTGCTCCAGTTCTCTTCCTTCCTTTCCTCCTTCCTTCCTTTCCTCCTTCCTTCCTTTCCTCCTTCCTTCCTTCCTTCCTTCCTTCTTCCTTCCTTCCTTCCTTCCTTCCTTCCTGCCTTCCTGCCTTCCTTCCTTCCTTCTCTCCTTCTCTCCTTCTCTCCTTCCTTCCTTCCTTCCTTCCTTCCTTCCTTCCTGCCTGCCTGCCTGCCTGCCTGCCTGCCTGCCTGCCTGCCTTCCTGCCTGCCTTCCTGCCTTCCTGCCTTCCTTCTTTCCTTCCCTCCCTTTCCAAATATTCAAGGTTAAAGTGACTTGCCCAGGACCACACAGAGGTCACATTTGAACTCAGATCCCTTCTGACTCCTGACTCCAGACCTGGTACTCTATCCACCATGCCATGCCACCCTCTAATTCTTTTAATTGTAAAACCATTGAATGTCAACTCTGGGCTCTCTCTGGGGTTCTTCACCTGAGATCTGTGAATTTGTACCTGAAAACTCTTTTTCTAATGATACCGGCATAATTCATTTCCTTTGTAATTCCATGTATTTTAATTGATACATCATCCCAAGAAGGAAGGGCTGCATTGCTTCACCAGATTGCCCAAAGAGTAATTCTGAGTTTTGCCATTTTTTCCCAGTTGTCTGACTCTGTGGCCCTACTATTTGGCGTTTTCTTGGCAGAGGTACTGGAGTGGTTTGCCATTTCCTTGTTTAGCTCATTTTACAGATGAAGAAACTGGGGCAAACTGGATTAAGAGCCTTGCCCAAGATGACACAGCTAAGGATCTGAGGGCAGACAAAAGGTTCAGACCCTCTGGGGGTACAAAGACACAGATATTCCACATCCTCAGGGAGTTTACAATCTTCTGGGGGGAAATGATGGGCACCCAGGTGGGCAAATGCAAAATACGAATTAAATAGTCATCAAGGGGGGCAAGAGAGAGCACCCCCAACTGACAGCGTACCCTGCATGTCAGAGATGCCCTGGAGCTGAGCCTAGAAGATAACTAGGATGTGAAGAAGGAAAGGACATCCCAGGATTGGGGTACAGCTTGGGCAAAGGCCTCAAGGAGTCGTCCAAGAATCTTGGAGATGGTAGTTCCATGGACGGGCAGTGCCCAGAGGGTATAGCTGAGCCCGACGGGGAAGGGAGGCTCCTGGTGCTGACTTGTCCTCTCTAGGAGTGGCTCCGCTGAGCCAGAGCCTGCCTTGGTGAGATCATCAGCTGGGCTTTGTGAGCATCCGTCTTCAGACGAGGGACTGGCCTGGATCTGAGGCTGATTCCATCTCTCAGTCAATCAAGAGGCATCATGGTGCCCCCTCTGGGCCAGGCACTGTGAGGAGACGGTGTCTGCCCTCAAAGCGCTTACAGTCTAGCCCAGAGAGAAGAGCCAACAAGTACCTCCCTGGCAAGCTCAATGGCGGATGAAGAGGATGGACCGAGAAGGCACCTGAAATCAGAGAAGGCTTCCTGTAGGAAGTGGGATGTAGAGGAAGCGGGTAGGTGCAGTTGTGGACAGAGAGCCTCCCAGGCTGGGGCGAAAGGGGTTCGTTTCTTTCCACGGCCTCTTTGGGAGACCTTAGGAACGTCTGTCCTGTGCCTCAGTGGCCTCAGCTGTAAAACGAGGCTGGAACGATCCGAGGCTCTGAGGTCCTTCCGGAGGGCCGTCCGCGATCCCAAGGCTCGACCCCTCTGCTGTTCCCTAGCACAGCCGGATGAAGAAGACCCCCGAGGCAGGCCCCCCTCCAAAGGCCTCCCCTCGCAGGGAGGCGGTTCCTCTTCCCCCGTCTCTCTTGCCAGCTCCGTTTCTGCACGGCCGGCCACTGACCCACAGGCCGAGTGGGAGGACATCAAAGGTTTCCCAGAAGCCACACTGGCTGCGTTTAGTTGGAGCTAATGGAGGTCAGAAGGCGCTCGTCCCCCCAACGTGGCCACATAATGAACGCCAAAGGCGAGAGGGGAGCCGGGCCTCGGCCAAAGCCGACGAAGCTTGAGGAAAAAGCAAAGCAAAGTCGGCCCAGGCGGCGGGGCCAGAGACACGCGGATTCCCGGAGGAGAAGTGGGGCCAAGCCAGCGACGCGGCCCATTGGAAGGGCTCGCTGGGGAGGAAGAGGGTCCTGCAGGGCTCAGCCCCCCGGGGACCCCCTCCCTGAGCCTGGGGGGGCAGCCACAGAGGGAAGAGTCGTGGCCCTGCCCGGCGGGGTCCAGCGGCGGATTCTGGCTTCGTGGGGTGGGTCGGCCTTTTTGCTCCCCCCAGATCCCCCCACGAATGTCTGCTGTTCATGCGGGCGGTGGGAAGGCTCTTCTGGAACAAAAGCTCCCTTCTTCGCCCTGTGGCGGCCTGGTCTGGGAGCCCCCAAGCCCACGGCACAGCCTCTCGTGGATCTGGTATTCGAGGGGAGCCTCCCCCGACCCCGAGAGCGGGAGGAGCCCTGGAGCCTGCGGCGTCGAGGCGGAGCTAGCTGGGCAGCCTTCCCCAGCTCTTCCCGGGCATGGGGCAGGCACAGCCCAAACCTGGCAGCCCTCGGAGGCTGGGGTTCCCGCAGAATGAGAGGCCTGGAGGGGGGAGATACCCTCCGGGCGCTGGCTGAAGCTTTGGTAACATGAATCCTGCGGTAGGAGATCGGCCAGGGCACCGGACCAAGCGCAGGACTCTGGGCCTCAGTTTCCTCCTCTGTAAAATAGGGGGATGGGAGTCTCTCGGGTCCCTCCCCCCCCCCCCCCAGCTCTAGCTAGAGGACTGCCAGGCCCTTTGGGAAATGCTCCGAGCACTAGGGGAAGTCACATCCTCCCTGCCTTCAGGAAGCTCCAGGGGGATCCGAGGAGGAGGAGAGGCTCGAGGATGACCGCAAGGCAGGGTCTCCTCTGCGAAATGAAGGCCTCTGCGAAATGAGCGTCCAGGCTCCCGTCCCCTCGGACCGTGGGGGGCTCCAGAACCAGGCGCTCCCCCCTGCTCGGTTTCAGTGGGTCTCTGGGGAGTTCTGGGGCATCATCTGCGGTTTCCAGCCTGAGCAAGCCCCTGAAGGAGCCACGGCTTCCTCCCTGACCCCTTCCTCCTCATTGTGGATCCTTCCAAAGCCCAGGCAGGCCTGGCAGAGGGGCAGAGCCGCGCGTGGGGAGGCAGCCCTCCCCCCACCCATCGAAGAGCTGGAAGAGGCGGCCCTTGGGAGACCCCAGATCCCAGGCTCCCCTCTGGGGGCACCCTGAGCTCTGTACGGGGCTCTCGAGTTTACAACGTGTTTTTAGGCACGTTCGTGGGTTCTTAGCACAACTCCAAGAGGTGGAGAAGGCAGGCAGCCCCAGGCCCCTCTTCCACAAAATATTAATAACACCAGATGTATCACCCAGTTACTACGGGGTCTTCCTCAATGGAATGCAAGGTTCTTGGAGGCCAGGGCTGTATGCAGTGGGTGCCTAATAAATGCTTGCTTCCTCTAAGCTCATGCTAAGTCCCTATCCCAATGGAACGTGAGCCCCTAAAGGGCAAAAAACCCTTTTGGTTTTGTCTTTGAATCTCTGCCTCTTCGCACATAGTAGGTGCTTTATGTTTATTGATGAAAAATAAAAGCAGAAATGCTTCATAGACTTCAAAGTGCC
>NC_077233.1:18520316-18570316 GCF_027887165.1 Monodelphis domestica
ACAAAAACGTAATAAATACATAGTATGCCCACAGACCCACAGAATAGCCCAAGAGAAGATAGTTTGAGGGGGAGGGATCCAGAAAGACTTCATACCTGTGAAGGGTCTTCGTTTTCTTCTCTCGTAAGATGAGGGAAGCCCTCATTTCCTTCCACTCTAAGTGGAAGAAGTTGTTCCAAGGCCGATGGTTAGAAGGCTATGAAAAGAACTTGGCCCTCGAGGGAAATCGAGAACCAAGCCCCATTTGGGATCTCTAAGCCCCATTTGGTTTCTTCTTTATCCCCTATTTTTGACCACCGATGAGATATAAATGGTGCTACCAAACATCAGGCTCTAAGGAATTGGTGTTAATTAGTAAATGTTGGTCTCTTCAAGGGTGGCTTCCCAACTCCCAGGGCTTCCTCCTCCTTACTCCTTTTTCCATTCAAAAGTACATCCTGTTTATGTTGAAGTAGTGCCAGGGCTTCCTGCGCCACTGAGGATTGGGATCAGATTTATTTAAGCCTTTCCATTCCCCTCAGAGGGGGTAGGTGGCAGGTATTAGCTCTTCTGATTGGACAGAGGAGGAGGAGGGAGTATGTGGGGAGGAGGGCAGGGGACCCAGATAACTCTATGGCTGACGATGGCAGAGCAGGGGGCCCAATTCTGCCTTGGTAGAGGGAGCCCTCTCAGAGAGTCGCTTTCTTGAAATCACAGTTGAAGCTCATCCAAAAAAACCACAGCTACCCCATTAATCTCCGGAATAAAAGAGGAAACAAGGGAGAGTTTATCATCTGTCTCAACCATTACTGCTTTCTTGTGCAAACAGCCCCTAGAAGACATGGGTTAAATAAGCCATTGGGTGGAGAGCAAAACTGTCACTCCTGGCATAATTGCAAATGGGCGGCCATTGACCAGAGCAATGTCTTGGGCTGGGAGAAGATAGGCTGGAGAGTTCGTGGCATGGACACTAGGCTGATGGATCCTTGACAGACAAAACGTTCTCATAGGCAGAAGGATGTTGTGATGATGGAAACTTGGCTTTTAAATCCAACAAAAATCTCACCTTCTCCAGGAAGCCTTCTTCAATCCCTCTTAATTTAGGGCCTTCCCTCTTAATTACTTCCTATTTATTTGTCTATAGCTTGTTTGTATATCCCTTCCACAGAGCAGGGGGTTGGGGTGGGGGATGTTCCGGGGCATGGCATCCCCCTCTACACCCCTGGAAAATCCTTATAAAATGTCTTGGTTCTCCCTTTGTTCCAGAGAAGAAATCAGATTTTTCCCCTTTTTCTTTTATGGGATGTTTACAATGCTATAGTGTTGATGAGTTCCGTATTTTTCGAGAAATCCTTCCATCCATCTCTAACCTTTCTGGATTATCTGCTGGCCTTTGTTTCTTTTAATAGCCTTTTTTTCTTTCACTTTATTTAACTTTTAAAAAGAAATTGTGTGTATTTATGGTATCAAAAGATAAAATAGTTGATATTATGCAATCCTATACATCTGTTTCATGCATTTCAGAGTTTTGAAACTTTTTCTGGGTCATCTGCTGGCCTTCACCCATCATTCACGCCAAATTCCCACTTAATTTCTTTTGGGGGGAGAGAATCCCTGAAGGTTCTGCTCTGGGGTCTTCTCTTATTTAAATTTTAAAATTTTATTTTTCAATTCAATTTAGAAACAATTTTCCATTTAATTTCTTGTGCCCCCCCCCTCCTTGCTATATCAACACTGTGATGGAAAGGGAGATCTGTATTTGTTTGTCTATTATCTCCCCCATTGGATTATAACAATTATTATAAGCTCCTTGAGGACAGGGACTCTTTTTCACCTATTTTTGTATCTGGTTGTCCAGGTGCTCAATATGTATTGATTGATTGATTGTTTCTGTGTTGGGGGAGCTGCCCACAGAGGATCTTGGGAGAAGAGGAAGCCACTGTATAACCCAGTGACTCACTGGGCTCTTCCTTTGCTCTATCTTTTTAGGGGATGCCATGAAGGAAGCCAAGGGTTCCAGTTCATGCCAGATCTGGGCTCATCAGGGATACTTTTTATTTCCGCAATGGGATCTTTCACCAGCCCTCCAGGTCTGACCAGAGGCTCTGAGCTTGGGCCGGAGAGAGCCCTACTGGAGCTTGTTCTTAAGAGCAGGATCAGAGTCTGGCCAAGTTTTCCCGAGTTTCCTCCCCCCTCTCCTCCCAGCCCTGGCCCCAGTGAAAACCAAACCCACAAAACACCAGAAGAATTGTGGGCCTTACAGTATGGTTGCCTCCTCATCTCCTGGGCCTCATTCTTTCAACAGTGAGCCCAGGGCTCTGTCCTTTCCACTTAGATTGTTTAGCATCCAATCAGTGACCACATTTGCCAGTTCTCATCTCTTTGTTACTCAGTGCAAACATTTGGACGCTCTCTTCAAGCCTGGGCCAAAGCTGGAAGCTTCTACAGGAGCCCCCGGCCCCCATCCTTTACACAAAAAAGCTCCTCCCAAGGTGCCGGGGAAATCAAATAGTTAAAAACCAAAGTGGGGGGGGGGGGGCAGCTGGGTAGCTGGGTAGCTCAGTGGATTAAGAGCCAGTCCTAGAGACGGGAGGTCCTAGGTTCAAATCTGGCCTCAGCCACTTCCCAGCTGTGTGACCCTGGGCAAGTCACTTGACCCCCATTGCCTAGCCCTTACCACTCTTCTGCCTTGGAGCCAATACACAGTATTGACTCCAAGACGGAAGGTAAGGGTTTAAAAAAAAAAAACAAATTGAGGAGGACGGAATGAGCTCAAAATGGAAACAGCTCATGCTTAAGGCAAAGCATTCTCTCTTGCAAGGGTCCAGCTTGCTAAAGTAGACTTTCGTACTGGATTTTCCTTTATTTTTTCCCTTTACTGTTTGCATTGGCTTTTCTTTTTTTTTTTAAATATATTTTATTTGATCATTTCCAAGCATTATTCGTTAAAGACATAGATCATTTTCTTTTCCTCCCCCCCACCCCCCATAGCCGACGCGTAAGTCCACTGGGCATTAGATGTTTTCTTGATTTGAACCCATTGCTTTGTTGATAGTATTTGCATTAGAGTGTTCATTTAGAGTCTCTCCTCTGTCATGTCCCCTCAACCTCTGTATTCAGGCAGTTGCTTTTTCTCGGTGTTTCCACTCCCATAGTTTATCCTTTGCTTATGAATGGTGTTTTTTTTCTCCTGGATCCCTGAAAGTTGTTCAGGGACATTACACCACCACTAATGGAGAAGTCCATTACGTTCGATTATACCACAGTGTATCAGTCTCTGTGTACAATGTTCTCCTGGTTCTGCTCCTCTCGCTCTGCATCACTTCCTGGAGGTTGTTCCAGTCTCCATGGAACTTCTCCACTTTATTATTCCTTTGAGCACAATAGTATTCCATCACCAACATATACCACAGTTTGTTCAGCCATTCCCCAATTGATGGGCATCCCCTCGTTTTCCAGTTTTGGGCCACCACAAAGAGCGCAGCTATGAATATTTTTGTACAAGTCTTTGTGTCCATTATCTCTTTGGGGTACAGACCCAGCAGTGCTATGGCTGGGTCAAAGGGTAGATATTCTTTTGTCGCCCTTTGGGCATAGTTCCAAATTGCCCTCCAGAATGGTTGGATCAGTTCACAACTCCACCAGCAATGAATTAATGTCCCTACTTTGCCACATCCCCTCCAGCATTCATTACTTTCCTTTGCTGTTATGTTAGCCAATCTGCTAGGTGTGAGGTGATACCTCAGAGTTGTTTTGATTTGCATCTCTCTGATTATAAGAGATGTAGAACACTTCTTCATGTGCTTGTTAATAGTTTTGATTTCTTTATCTGAGAACTGCCTATCCATTTCCCTTGCCCATGCATTGGCTTTTCTATACAACGTTTCTCCTTGGGCTTCACCAGGGGAAGCTATGGAAAACTTTGGAAGGTATTTTAATCCAGAAATCCTTTCTGGTTTTCTTGACATTGGCTTTATTCCAACAGGCCTTCTCTACGTTAGTTCTGGCCCTATTCTACCTGGTACCCCCTCCCCTTTTCTGTAAGCATCTATGCCTACAACCTACCAATGAACAAACCGAGTTCTAAGGAGAAGAAATGATAAGGCGAACATCTCCCAGCCAGAAAGCATCAAAGGAAAGATTTGAAACAAAGTCATTTGATTCCCAATGCAGGACTCTTCCCTGGAGTAGATGATTTCAAGTTTCTGGGTCAATTGGGAAAGATTGATCTCTTTTTCTACCAGCCCACCAGATAAAATCTCCCAGGGCAAATTGCTGGCCTCATCTATACTTCGCATCCTCATCTATGGTTGTTGTGTTCATCCATCGTTTTTGAAGGGGACCAATGAAGTCACCAGGTGACAAATGAGGTGTTGGGCTAGATCCCTTCTAACTTGAAGTCTCTGATTCTGTGTTCCCTTGCTGAGCGGCTCTCCTTTATGGAGGGATGGTGAGAGTTTAGCGTAATGATGCCCCAAGTCCAAGGTGCTGCTTCTCTCAAGACCACTGTGGACCGTCTCCTCCCTACCTGTCCTGAGGGTGCAAAAAACACTGGAAAAACCCTTAGTTCTGCCCCTTCCCTGCCCTATTCTTGAGGGACAAGCTGTAGCCCCATTTGGGGCCCGAGTGCGAGTTGCCCTGGTTTGGGAGATGTTGGCATTACGTTGAAAAACAATTTTGAAGAGGAATCTCTCTCATAATCAAAGGAATTTATCAAGAGAAAAGTTAAGGGTGTGGAGGGGGGCGAAGTCCCTCCCAACAGGAACAACCACTGGCTGAGGGGACTGCAAGCAGGATTTTTAAAGGTTAAAGCCACAAGCAGGAATGAGAAGAGGGACTCTGGGATCAGTTTTGCTCATGGCAGGCTATCCTTAGGATGCCTCATTAGAATATCTGGGTGGCCATTATCTATTCAACTGATCTCATCAAGGCTGTCCAGAGTTTTTCTGGAATGGACACCATGGCCTCTGATGCCAGAATTAGCAGGATGGGATACGTTCCTCATGATCATACTCTACATGATCACAATTTAAATATTCCCAGTTAACACTGGCTGCTGCCATAGTTCAGGGGCCGAGGGTTGCGCTCTTCTCTTCTTGCCCTTTTCTGTCTCTCGGGACTCCTGGTCCAGTCTCTCAAGTGAAGCCCCATCACCTTCCCTAGTGTGAGTTAAAAGGAGCCAAATAAAGATTTCTTTCATTAGTGACTGGCTGGTCTAATTCTTCTGCAAAAATTCTCCTCCAGCCCTTGTCTGACTGGGACAGGGAAAGGTCACATACAATTGACAATGGATTTGAATTCTAATTTCAAGACATGGTCAGGCTTTAATGCTGTCCCATGCAATTTAAGACCAGACTCCCTATCTTTGTAACTTCACCCACATTCCCAGAGAAACTGGTCTGAAGGCCAAGCTTTTGTTTCATACTTACCTCTGCTCAGGACTCAGTTCTGCTGGAAATTGAATCTCTCCTCTTGTACCGTCTACCTTTGTGACCTCACTTACTACCCACTTAGGCCAATGAAAAAACTCCTTTGTAGCTTCACCCACCACCCAGACAACCCGAATTCAGTTGATCTGCAGACTAATTATATCCTCCAGATTACTTGTATCTCCTAAGGAGGATGTAAGGGTGACTCAACCCCCTGGCACAGGACTGGCCAGCTTGGTGTGCCCACATCAAAGAAGGTTCTGTGTTCTATGAGCAAAGCAGAATTGAAGTAGTTCAAAAGAAATATGAGATGCACAAGTTTAGAGACATCTCCATCCCAGATGTTCATATAGAGGCAGCCAGGTTGCTCAGTGGATAGAGAGGTGAGCATGGAAACAGGAGGTCCTGACTTTAAATCTGGCCTCAGACACTGCCTAGTTAGTTGTAGGACCCTGGGCACATTACTTAACCCTAATTTCCTATTCCTTACTCCTCTTCTGCTTTGGAACCAAAATTTAGTTTCAATTCTAAGATGGTAGGTAAAGGATTAAAATTTTTTTAAATTTTTATTTAAAATATTTTTCCGTGGTTACATGATTCACAATCCCCCATCCCCCACGCTCTCCTCCCCCATCCCAAAGTCAACAAGCAGTTCCACTGTGTTATCCATGTATCATTGTTCAAAGCCTATTTCCATGTTATTCATTATTTGCAGTAGAGCAATTCTTTAACATTAAAATCCTAATCACATCCCTATTAAACAACAACGTGATTGAGCATATATTTTTCTGATGTATTTCTGCTCCCACAGTTCTTTCTCTGGATGTGGATGTGGATACATTCTTTCTCATAAGTCCCTCAGGATTGTCCTGGATCATTGCATTGCTGCTAATAGCAAAGTCAGTTACATTTGATTATGCTACAATGTTTCAGTCTGTGTACAACATTCTCCTGGTTCTGCTCCTTTCATTCTGCATCAGTTCCTGGAGGTCTTCCCAGTTCACATGGAATCCCTCCAGTTCATTATTCCTTTCAACACAATAGTATTCCATCACCATCAGATACCACATTTTGATCAGCCATTCCATAACCAATGAACACCCCCTCATTTTCCAATTTTTTGCCACCACAAAAAGCATGGCATGAATATTTTTGTACAAATATTTTTCCTTATTATCTCTTTGAGGTACAAACCCAGCAGTGGTATGGCTGGGTCAAAGAGGTATTCATTTAAAACCCTTTGGGCATAGTTTCAAATTGCCCCCCAGAATGTTTGGACCAATTCACAACTCCACCAGCAGTGTTTCAGTATCCCAATTTTACCACATCCCCTCCAACATTTATCACTTTCCTTTGCTGCCATATGGCCAATCTGCTAAGGAAAGTTTAAAAAATCTCCACATTGTTTTAATTTGCATTTCTCTAATCAGCAGGGATTTTAGAATACTTTTTCGTGTGCTTACTGATTTTTTTTATTTCATCATGTGAAAACTGCCCTACATGTCCCTTGACCAGTTGTCGATTGGGGAATGGCTTACTTTTTTGGAAATGTGAAGATTGGATTTAGCTCTCCCCTGATTGTAACAATGAAGGTTCTTAGCTCTTCCTTTATTGGGAAGATTGAATTGCAATCCTGTCTATTTGTTGATTTAATCCCCAAAAAGGTGATAACTCAGTATTTTAAGTAGATCTACCCATTTTAACTACAAAAAAAGAAAGAAAGAGAGAAAGAGAGAAAGAGAGAAAGAGAGAAAGAAAGAAAGAAAGAAAGAAAGAAAGAAAGAGAGAAAGAGAGAAAGAGAGAAAGAGAGAAAGAGAGAAAGAAAGAAAGAAAGAAAGAAAGAAAGAAAGAAAGAAAGAAAGAAAGAAAGAAAGAAAGAAAGAAAGAAAGAAAGAAAGAAAGAAAGAAAGAAAGAAAGAAAGAAAGAAAGAAAGAAAGAAAGAAGGAAAGAAGGAAAGAAGGAAGGAAAGAAAAAAGTTCTTCTGGTTATGTGTGCCCATTGTCTGGTAGAATCTTCCCAAGCTTGTACTGGTCTGATCAGCCACAGCTGGACACAATATACATTGACCCTAACATAGTGATGTCATTTGGTCCTTTTCAAGTATGACAGACAACACCAACCGATCAGGATTGTCTTATCTTTCCCCGGACAGGTCCATAGTGTTAGACCAACCAGAAGGGAGGCACAGCTAGGTTTCAAAGACCCTGTCAGCTGGTGTTTGGTCTTTGAGATCCATTATTTATTATTACTAGCCTAACCAATAAAGTGATTATGCTCTGACTCTGGTCTCTCAGTTTACCTGAATTTTCAATGTAATCATGATTAATTACTCATCAGCAACTTAGAAACTCACAAGATGATTCACTTTTTGTCTTGGCAAGTAGATTCCCAGGGATTTTATATTGTCTAGAGTGACTTTAAATGGAATTTCTCTTCTATTTCTTGCTGCTGAACTTTGCTGGAAACACAGAAAGACTGATGATTTAGGTGGGTTTATTTTGTATCCTGCTGTTGTGGGGTGTTAGAGGTGAACCCCCAGGGTTCAGGAAGGGTAACTTTTGCAAGAATGCAAGACTCCAAAACTTAGCTTAAAAATAAAAAAGAAATGTATTAATTTAGAAAGTCATGTTGAATCCGGCTAAGAGGATAGTATAGGGGGAGTAGCAAGATGAAAGACTGCTCCCAGAATCCATCAGTTCTGGGGATTCTATACTCTTTACAAAGTGGGGATATGATGTTATGTCATGGTGTGGATGTGATTCTAGAGTGGTAAACACTCAGGCATTGGGGGGAGGGCGGTTTGGTCATCTGACCAGGGTCTGCCCAAAGACCCTCATAGTTTAGGGCCCAGATGGATGCCTGAGATGCAGCCTGATGATATCGAGGTGTAGTCTGGAGGTGCAACTCTATGTCCATCTTAAATCTAAAGGACAATCTAAGGGTGATAATAATCTCAGGGTCTTATAGAAGGTATCAGATGTTCTTGGATTAGGAGTCACAAGAACAGAAGGGAGCAAAGGAATTTCCCTGGGTTTGGGGGTACGATGCCCATGCCACTCCCACTTTGCTTATTCTTCTCTCTCTTAGCCTAGGAAGTGGGTGAAATTGGAATTCCTGAAGATACAGTAGAATAGCTGAGCTAACCAGGGTGCATTTGCTACATCAGATTTTGAAAAATTATTTGGGTTCTGGTATGTGTGTATTGGGGGAGGGGGGGAATAAGTGTGAGCACAAGCATTTCCCCTTGCCTTCAGATGTCACAAAATTGGCAATACCAAACCAAGCCTTGACTGTTTCATTAGCCATTGGCTTTTCTGCTGAATGTTGAGACAGGGAAGGACAGAAGAATGGGGCAGTGTGTGCAAACGTGCTTTCTTAGAGACCTTGTTTGGGGAAATCTCTTCCCTGGCCCAAGGAAATACAACTGGCCATTTATTTGTCTACGTGGATATCTGAGGAATGTCCCCTTTACTGTCTATAACAAAATCTCTGAAGGACGCCAAATACAGGAAATGTAGAATCAGCAAATTGACAGAATCTTGGAGTTGGACAGGACCTCAAAGGTCATTTAGTCCAAACCCCATTTCCTGAAGCAGGAAATCCCTCTACAATTGAGGCTCCTAGAGTTAGAAGTAGGAGGGAATTCAGAGGTCATCTAGTTCAACTCCCACATTAAAAATAAAAATTTTACTTTTAATAACATTTTATTTTCCCCTAATTACATGTAAAAACCATCTTTTAACATTCTTTTTTTTAACACTTATCATCTGTCTAAGAATCAATACTATTTATTGGTTCCAAGGCAGAAAAATGGTAATGGTGGGGCAATTGGGGTTAAGTGACTTGCCCAGGGTCACACAGCTAGAAGATGTCTTTTTAAACCCCCAACTTCCCATTTCTAGGACCAGCTTCCAATCCACTGAGCCACCCACCTGCCCCCTAAATTCATTTAAAAAAGATTTTTGAGTTCCAAGTTCCCTCCTTTCTACCCTTCTTACCTCCCTGAGATGGTAAGCAATCTGATAAAGATTTGTATAATCATGTAAAGTATTTTTCTATATTAGTCATTTTGTTGAAGAAGAAGGAAATGGAGAAGGAGGAGGAAGACGGGGAATATAGTATATTTCTGTCTACACTCAGATTCCATCAGTTCTTTCTCTGAAGACATTTTTCATCTTGAGTCTTTGAGACTGTCTTGGATCACTGCATTGTTGAGAATAATTAGTTGTTCATCAAAAAATATTGCTGTCACTGTGTAAAATATTCTTCTGGTCCTGCTCACTTCACTTTGCATCAGTTCATACATCTTTTAAAAAATTCTCTTATTAAATTATATTATATATTATATTATAAATTATAAAATTATATTAAAATATATCTACATAACTTTTAATAATTTTCTGACATTTTGCAACCCATGTTCTTTCTCTACCTCCCACCTCCTCCCCCAAAGAAGGTAGATTATAAGTTGTACGTGTGCTATCATACAATACATCTTCCCATGTTTGTCATGGTGTGAAACAAGGCACATATTTTTTTATACTAGAAAAAATCATGGAGGAAATAAAGTCAAGAATGGAATACTTCAATCTGCATTTAGACTTCATCAGTTCCTTCTATGGGAGTGGATAGCCAAGTCCCTTGGAGTTAGTTGTCCTGGATCTTTGTATTGCTAATAATGTCATTCACAGTTGATCATCATACATTATTGTTGTTACTGCAAACAATGTTCTCCTGGTTCTGCTCACTTCGTTTTGCATCACTTCATATAATTTTTTCCAGGATTTTTTAATGATTTATATTTATTTGTCATCTCTTACGGCACAATAGTATTCCATTACAAGCATATGCCACAACTAATTCAGCCATTCCTCAATTGATGGCCATCCTCTCAGGTTCCAGTTCTTCGCCACCCCAGAAAGAGCCCCTTTAAATATTTTTGTACAGGTGGGTTGTTTTCCCCTATCTTTAAACTCTTTGGGATACAGACCCAGTAATGGTATCACTGGGTCAAAGGGTATGCACAGTTTGATGGTCCTTTGCACCTGGTTCTAAATTGTTCTCCAGAATGGCTGGATCAATTCACAACTCTACCAACAATGTATCAGTGTCCCAGTTTTTCCACATCCCCTCTAACATTTATCATTTTCTTTTTTTCTTATGTTAGCTGGTATGGCATGTAAGATGGTACCTCAGAGTTCTTTTAATTTTCATTTCTCCAATCAATAGTGGTTTGGAGCATTTTTTATACGACTAAAGCTAGTTTAAATTTCAACTGAGAACTGCCTGTTCCTATTCTTTGACCATTTGTCAATTGAGAAATGCTTTGTATTCTTAGAAATTTTACTCTGTTCTCTATATATTTGAGAAATGAGGCCATTTGTCAGAGGTACTTACTATAAAGATTTTTTCCCAATTTGCTGTTTGCCTCTTAAGCTTGGTTGCATTAACTTTATTTCTGCAAAACCCTTTTAATTTAATTTAGCCAAAATTACCTTTCTTACATCTCATAATGTTCTCTATGTCTTGTTTGGACAAATTATTCCCTTATTCATAGATCTGACAAGTAAACTATTTTGTGCTCCCCTAATTTGCTTATGATTTTGCCCTTTATTTCTAAATCATGTATCCATTTTTACTTTACTTTGGTATATGGTGAAAGATGTTCATCTTTGCCTAGTTTCTGCTATACTGTTTTCCAGTTATTTCCTGTAATTTTTTTCTGAATAGTGAGTTCTTCCAAAAGTTTGGTTCTTTGAGTTTATCAAGCACTAAGTTATCATGATCTTTATTTACCACTGTGTGCTGAGTATCCAATCTATCCCATTGGCCCCACCACTCTATTTCTTAGCTAGTACCAAATTATTTGAATAGTTGCCAATTTATAATATATTTTGACAACTATTCCACCTAAGTCAACTTCATATTTTTTTCATTAACTCTTTGCTATTCCATGTCTTTCATTCTTCCAGATGGTTATTATTTTTTTTCTAGCTCTATGAAATAGCTTCTGGGTAGTTTGATTGATATGGTACTGAATATGTAAATTACTTTAGGTAGAATTGTCATTTTTATAATATTGGTTCTGCCTACCCATGACCAATTAAGTTTAGATCTTATTTTATTTGTGTGAAAGATGTTTTGTAGTGATGGTTTATTATAATTCCTGATTTTTTTTTAGGCTTAGGTAGCCTCTCAGGTATTTTATATCGTCTGCCGTTTTTTTTTTAAACCCTTACCTTCCGTCTTGGAGTCAATACTGTGTATTGGCTCCAAGGCAGAAGAGTGGTAAGGGCTAGGCAATGGGGGTCAAGTGACTTGCCATTTTTTTAAATGGGATTTTTCTTTCAATCTCTTGTTGTTGGGCTTTATTGGTAGTATAGAGAAATGCTGATTTATGTGGATTTATTTTATAGCCTGCAACTTTGCTAAAGTTGTTAATTGTTTCAGTTAGTTTTTAGGTTGATTCTCCAAGATTCTCTTGGTCTATCATCATATCATCTGTAAAAGTGAAAGCTTCATTTCCTCACTGTCTAGTCTAAATTCTTCCATTTCTTCTCTTCTTATAGCTAGCATTTCTAGTTCAACATGAAGCAATAGTGGTTATAATGGATATCCTTGCTTCATTTCCGATCTTACTGGAAAGACTCCTAACTTATCCCAATTACAGAGAATGCGTACTGATGGTTTTAGATAGATGCTACTTATCATCTTGATTAATGTTCTATTTATTCCAATATCATCTAGTGTTTTTTTTATAGGAATGGATGTTGTATTTTGTCAAAAGGTTTTTATGCATCTATTGAAATAATCATATAGTAGTTCAGGAAAGTCTTTCTAGATTTTTCTATAATCATTCTGCTCATCATTTTTATAGCACTAGAGTATTTCATCACAATCATATACCACAACTTGTTCAGCTGTTGTCCATTGAACAACCCCTTGATTTCCAATTCTTTGTCACCACAAAAAGAACTGCAATGAATATTTTTGTACAAATGGGTCTTCCCCCCACCCTTTAAAAAAATCTCTTTGAGATATAGACCTTGAGGTGATATTACTGGATTAAAGAGTATGCACAATTTTAGAACCCTTTAGGTACATCAAATCCCTCATTTTACAAATGAAGATCTGAGGTCTAGAGTGGTTGACTGACTTGTCAAACCACAAACAAGCATTTTGTAGGTACCTGCTATATGCCAGGCACTGTTAGGCTCTAGGGGTTCAAAGACAGAAGTGAGATCATTCTTACCCTCAAGGAGTTTACAATCTGATGGTCCTTCTATAACTCCAAATGGAAACAACTGCAGAAAGGTACGCGAATTTGGAGAAAGAGCAACGGAGATAAACATATCAACGTCTTTTGGAGAAGTTCTTGCATCAAGGGAGAAGATGCTCATGGATCATAAGAAATGACAAAAAGAAACAGCATGACTTGGAAACTGGAAAATACATTTGGCTTCCTCTATTGCAGAGGTGGGGAGCTGAGTGTGGAACACTCCATAAATGGTTAGATTCTGTTGGTGGATTGGTTAGTTTTGCTGAACTGCTTTCCCCTGCTTTTATTCTTCATTATACGGAATGGCTCATGGAGGGGGGGGGGGGGAGGACAGGGGGCGGGAATATGTTCAGAAATGAAGCCAAAATAAAAACAAAAGCTATCAATAAAAATGTAAAATTTAGCCAAAAAAATAGGGAATGGGATTTCAAATGCCTGTGAAATGTTTCTTATAGTCTCTGGACACATGATAAAAACCAGCTCCTCTCCTGGCCTCTCTATGGTTGACCAAAGTGCCATCTCTCAGTTTCTAGTGACTCACTACCTTCTTTTTTCATCTAGAAGGAGAATCCTAAGATAGTCTTTTCTGAGTAGGATATCCACTTGGTGGCTGAACAAGCATTTCCCATTTAGAATATCCTTGATCACTTTAATGTTTCTTGTTCTTCCTTCATTTTTCAGAGGGCCAATGGCATCATGGGTTAGTGAATTGGATTTAAATGAGGCAGAGTTGCACAGAGCTGTCACCCTTATGATTGGCCATGGTCCAGAATGCAGTGGATGACCTTGGAGTCTTTGATATCTCACCAAGTTCTTTTTTTTCCTTTCTTTTTTGTTTTCTTTTTCCAGTAACATGATTATGGTGTCTGAATTACAGAGTGTAAAAGGAAATCCTTTCATTACAAACTAACAAAGGTGAAAAGCAAAATATGTTACACATATTTAGAAACAGAGCTGGGTTTAAAACAAATGATAGGATTTCTAGTCACCTGCTTCTACTTAAGTAACTTCATATAGATAATGAATTAGGCTAGAATGGACTATGATATTTAGTAGACTTCAGGAACAGTTTCCTTAGTACATCACAAAATACATTTTGCTAGAAAATGAGGGGCTGCCCTTTGACTGGGGAATGACTGAACAAATTGTAGTATCTGTTGGTGATGGAATACTTTTGTGGTAAAAGGAATAATGAACTGGAGGGATTCCATGTGAACTGGAATGACCTCTAGGAACTGATGCAGAGTGAGAGGAGCAGAATCAGGAGAACATTGTACACAAAGATGGATACACTGTGGCACAATTGAATGTAATGGTCTTCTCTACTAGCAACAATACAATGATCCAGGACAACCCTGAGGGACTTATGAGAAAGAATGTATCCACATCCAGAGGAAGAACTGTGGGAGTAGAAACACAGGAGAAAAACAACTGCTTGATCACATGGATCAATGGGGATATGATTAGGGATGTAGACTCTAAATGATCACCCTAGTGCAAATGTTAATAATATGGAAATAGGTCTTGATCAATGACACATGTAAAACCCAGTGGAATTGTGCATTGGCTATGGGAGGGGGTGGGGAAGAAGGGAGAGAAAGAACATGAATCATATAGCCATGGGAAAATATTCTAAATCAAGCTAAATTAAATAAATTTTTTCAAATGCAAAAAAATTACATTTTGATATCTCCAATATCCACAACTCACAAGTTGGCGTCTTAAACATAACTAAACTATGACTACAAAGTTCTATTCACGATAGACTTATCTTTCTGGGCAATCTCCCATTCTTCAAAGGATCAAAGCAGAAGGCAGAATCCGTATAGCATATACACACACGTCTGATTTTCTGCAGTGTAAAAAGACCTCCTGCTTCTTCACACTGGGCAAAAAAGACACCATTTGGGTGACATTTCTCTTGGTCCAATATCTGGGATATGTCATATTCTTCTCTGTTGGTCAAATACTGAGTGGCTATTTCTCCAACCAGAAGTTCAGCAGGATTGCAAACTGTCAAGAAGGATGACAAAACCTTTGATGTAGTCAGAGCTAGGCTCCAGTTGTCTTTACGGATATCTAGACAGATGATGCCCCGACTGTTGAAGATACAGAAAAAATTCTGGTGCCATAAGTAACTTGGGTGACTTATGTGGATAATTTGATGAGGAGGCGCTATCCGGGAGAACCACACCACCTTCATATGTAGAACCTGGCAATCCAAGGATGGTTGATCTCCAATCACAAATGTGACCTCCTTTAGAGCCAGCACATCGGTCAGTGATGTTTCAAAGGTTATTTCTGAATTCTTTTAGCTCTGGTGGAAAACTTAGCAGTGGTTTTACAAAAGGGTTTCGTATTTTTCTTCTTATTATTCCTCCGGTTTTGCTACTGCTGGATCCTCCTAATCTCTATCTGACCCACCATCGCTTGGCCTTGAGCTTTTATCAGCTCACCTTTGCCTATCACTGGACATCTTGGTCATGTTATTATTTCTTTGAAAACTTCACTGTTGGCCTGTCCTACCTACATGCAGCTAAGATGTAGGGGAGGGCTCCATAGCAAGAATCATGACTCTTGATATCTTCCCTCTATTTTTTAGGCACTCTTCTACCCTCACTCAAAAGTAGAAAGAAGCTGGGTAGCTCAGTGGGTTCTGAGCTAGGCCTAAAGATAGAAGGTCCTAGGTTCAAATCTGACCTCAGACACTTCCTAGCAAGTCACAACTCCTAGCCCTTACTACTCTTCTGCCTTGAAACCAATATACAGTATTCATTCTAAGGCAGAATTAAAAAAAAAAAAGAAGGTAGAAAGAAGCCACGTGGAATGGAGGCCAATATTTTTCTTTATTTCATAGGTTGTCAAGCCAAAGAGGTCATCACCACATTGCCAGCCTGCTGGTGAGGAGCCCATCTGTACTTAGTGTACCTCAGAAGGTAGACCCAGTCTGTTGCTGGAACAAAATTTGGAGGCAAGTTTGGTCTTTTGGGTGTGGAAAACTTGTTGGAGGTCATGTTCAGTCAGAGAGAACTCTGGGATATCTCTGTTCTAAGACCAAATGTTGGAAAATGATGGAGGAGGGATTTTGTGTGAGGCACCCAGCAAGCGCTTAATAAGTGCTTGTTAATTCCATGACTCTGGAGGGCTGATGAAAATCTTTGCTATGTTCCTCCCGAGAGACAGTGATGGATTCAAGATGAATGAGATCGGTAGATAGTCCCCAGACACGAACCGTGTGGGCATCTGTCTTGTTTGACTCTGGATGTGTTACAAGAGTTTGGTTTTCATTAAAATGGGATTGGCAGAAAAGAGAGAAAAACAAATGTTTGTTCATTGGAAGATAAAACAAAAAAAAATAGAAAAAATACTTGAATTCATTCATCTCTGGTTATCCCATCAGGAGAAACAAAAAGTCCTTTCTTTAAAAGCAGCTAGTGTGCCCTCCTGCCCTCTGGGAAAGGAGAGGAGCTGCTCAGTCCAAAGGCTGCCACAATCCATTTTCCATCAGAACAAGTAAAAACGAAGGACATCATTGGAAAGTCACTCTTCCCACCCCCCATTCCTTAGTAGTGTATTGGTATGAAGCGTAGGAATGGATGGGCACAGTGGATAGAGTGCCCAATCTAGAGGCAGGAAGACTCGAGTTCAAATGTGGTCTCAGACACTTCCTAAATGTGTGACTGGTTAATCACTTAAACCTGTTGGCCTCAGTTTCCTCATCTGTAAAATGGAGAAGAAAATGGCAAACCGCTTCAGGATCTTTACCAAAAACCAAACAAATAAACGGGACTATGAAGAGCTGGACATGACAGAGCGATAATAACAACAATGGCAATGGATATTCTCGTAAGAGAATGAAGGTAGGTGGAAAGTAAGATGTTAAAAGCAAAACAATTTATGCTGAGTGCTTTCAAAGGGGAAGTAAGTAGGGGAGCCCTCCTCAGGTTCTGGGAGGCCACGTCTCACGCTTAGCCTCTCTCAGTGTCTATTGCCCCAGATTCTTTTTTTTAATTCTTTGCTTGAACGTTCTTGTTCTAGATGCTCTACAACGTCCACTCATTGAGTTTCATGAAGTTTAGACATGTCTTGGTAGCTTCCTGCTCCCCCACGTCCTCTGCTAATGCTCCAGGAGTCTCTGCTTTTCCATTTAGTGAAAGGAGAGGAAAATAAGAATCTGTAATATTAATTTAAGGAAACCGTTTTAATGCCATTTCATGCCTATAAATCATCCTGACCATGCTTAAACCTCTTAAGCTGATCTGTCCTTGAAGCACGAAGGGGCACTTGGAAGCTTGCTCTGTTTTTCCCATGTAGGGAATAGCTCGATTTCCCACTACACGGTATTGGACGATATGAGAAACCAGCCCAATTCCTCTTGCGCCACGTTAGAAACTTCTTCCTTTTTCCTGAAAAGAAGACTGGGTGTTCTTTGGGGAGCATCATTTGCCACGTTTTATATAAACTTCATTTCTAGATATATATATTCCCTCCCTAACATCCAATTCCAAACTCGAACCTTCCTTTGCTCAAAAAATGGATTAAATTAAATGGATTACATAGTAATATTAAGTAAGAAAAATTAATTGATTTTAAAATATGTCTATCTAAAGGATCACCCTGGTGCAAATATAATAATATGGAAATAGGTCTTGATCAAGGATATGTAAAACTCAGTGGAATTGCGCGCTGGCTATGGGAGGGGGGTGGGAGGGGGGAAGGGAAAGAACACAAATCATGTAACCATGAAAAAATATTCCAAATTAATTCATTAAATAAAATTTTCCAAAAAAATAAAACATTGTTTTTATTCATTAAAAAATAAAAAATATGTCTAACTCTAAAGGCAACATTCATCCTTCATAGTTCCCCCCTCTCTAACGAGAGGAAGAAGTATGTTTCATTAGCGAAGCATCAGACACGTAAGACACACTTAATAAATTTTTATTGACCGACTCGTGGTTCTTTAGGCTCCTAATTGGTTTTTCCATTACTCATATATATTTGTGTATTTTCATTATATTTTCCTTTGAGTAGTCTTTCCATTGGCATTTGCATAATCACTGTTGATGTTATCCTGCTAATTCTGATGAATTCGTTCTGTATCTATTCATACAAAATTGCCCGGGTTTCTCTGAATTCTTTGTATTGAACATTTCTCACAGCACAATAATATTCCGTTACGTTTTATATCAGACTTCAATAAGCTATTGAAGAAATTATGTTTGGTAGGTGTGTGGAGAGAAGAGAATGGGAAAGAGTTGAGGAAAACTATACATGGAACGGTCACAAAAACCGACCACATCTTGGGCCAATTGGGCGTTATGAATAGTGTCCAAAACTCTGAATTTTAAAGCTGTGACTACATATCATAATGCAATGAAAGTAGTGATCAATCGTGGAATTTCAACATTATATGGTGGTTAATGTTTGTACCAGAGCCTGGGGAGGGATATCCCAGAACAAGGCTTCTTCTTATGCTACCAAGGAAGAAAAGGAAAAAAAAAAGAACAAATTGGGTTCCCTATGTAGAAGATTAGAAAATTAATATATCAGGAGAAGGCAGAAAATCACTGGTCAGTCCACCAGCAAGTGTTAAGCTTCTGCCGGGTGCCAGGCATGGGGCAGATAGGTAGCACAATGGATAGTGTGCTAGTCCTGGAGTCAGGAAGATTCCTCTTAGTGGATCCAAATTTGGCCTCAGGCCTTTACTAACTGTGTAATCTTGGGCAAGTAGCTTAATGTTGTTTGCCTTAGTTTCCTCATCTGTAAAATGAACCAGAGAGGGAAATGGTTAACCATTTTGGTATCACTGTCAAGAAAACCCCAAATGGGGTCAAGAAGAATCTGACATAACTAAAAAATGGCTGAAAAAAATCTGTCAGGCGCTGTGTCAAGTACACTCATCAAAATGACAAGAGAAATTAGCAAAAGAGAAAATAAAAGGACAATTAAACTAATAAATGGAATAAAACTTTTCTCAAAACCAACAAAATGAATAAATGCTTTGCAAATGGAATTAAAAACATAGACCTATTTTATAACTTATAGCACTATAGAATTTTTAAGTGTTATATAAATATTTGGAGGTTTCCAAGTTTATTCTTTATTGCTGCAGATGATCTCGCAATGACCACTGAGCTCATTCGTCTCTCTACAACTTAATAGGTCACAGAGCTGGAAGGGGCCTCAGCAGCTATCCAGTTCAATGTCCTTAAGAGTTGTTATGGCTAAAAATGGTCACCCTTGGGCCACCCTGGTGATGAAGCCTTCTGCCCTCAGCTGGGGTGCAGGGGTAGGGGTGGTCCTTGTACAAGAGCCATCCAGACCATCACTGGACCTGTTCTAGTTTGGTGGAACTGTTGAGAGCAGACATCCTCCTTCCTTCTTCTGCATCCTTCTGAGACTTGGGAAGAAGACTTTGAAGGAGATCGATAAAAATATAAATCATTATCAAAGTCATAAACTTTATGACATAAATATAAAGTAAAAAAAATGACCGTGTTCCCTTATTGCCTAAATGAGTGTATTAGGGAATATGGGGAAATGGTCATTTTATTTTTAAAAATATTTTTTAATTTTAATTTAATTTTATTAAATTATTATTATTTTTATTTATTTTATTAATTATTAATAAATTATAAAATAAAATTTAATTTAATTAAAAATTAAATTATTTAAAAATAATTTCTGTGGGAGGAGAAAGTAATATAGTTTACATAACCATGAATCCTATTGGAAGGGGGAAGGAGAAGGAAGAGAAGCAGCATTTATGTGTAGCATTACTCTGTACTAGGCACAGTGTAAAGAAGCTCTTTCTAAAAATCTTATCTCCTAGAATAGTGTCTGGCACATAGTAGGCACTTGCTAAATGGTCATTGATGACTATAGGCTACCTGAGGCAAGGAAGGAGGGGATAGGAGGTGGCCAACTTTAAAGCAGTAAATAAATGTTCACTATTATTATTGTTATTGATTCTTTGTTGCCTTTGAGAGCAGAATATTGACCTTAAAGTCTGGAAGATCCAGGATCAAATCCTGCCAGTCACCCGTTTTGTGATCCCAAACAAGCGGCAACCTCCCTGGTCTTGGTTTCCTCATCTGGAAAACGAGAGCGGACTTGTGGACTTCAGAGGTCACTTCTGGCCCTAAATCTCTGACCTCTGACCCTATGGTGGTCCTGTCTTTGGGTGCTTCCCACACAGGCAGTGGCCACACCTGGCAGCGAGGGTTCTCCTCCCCCCCCAGCCTCTGCCTCCATGGCCATCTGCTGGCTTCTGGCCACCTTGGCTCTCTCCAGCCCCAGCCCCAGGGCCGAGACTCTAGGGGTGGGTGTCCAAGCCCTCCTAGAGGAGGAGGTGAGAGAGAGGAAGCCAATAGCCTCCTGCCTTTGCAAAGGGGAGTGAGGGGCTACCCAGAGGCATGAAGCCCCTGCCCCAATCCTTTTTCAAGGCCCTTTCTCTGTGGGGTCCTGATGCCCCCGGAAAAGATCCTGCAGCACCCAGCACCCAGCACCTGCAGGCCTGGGGATGGGATGAAGACTCCAGCCCAGGTTTCCATTTCTTTCCTTAGCGATCCAGAGAGAATTTCCCAGGATGGCCACCAGATGGTGCAGCTGCTGCACCATCTTGCTCTGAATACCAGGCAGGTGGAGGCGATGGGGAAAATGCTGCTGAACCTGCAGGAATGTCTCAACCATTCCTGTAAAAACTACCCAGTGAATCGAGCTGTATTTCCCGGAGAGAGAAGGGGGATGCTCAGGGACGCGGCAGCCGGAAGATTACATTGCATTAAGGAAAAGCAAGCCTCAGCTGCAATGCCATCTGTTTGGACCACCGAGCGAGTTTCCTGGAGGAGACCCGACAGCCCAGCCTAATCAATAGCTCTAATCAGTCAGCATGTATAAGTGCCTGCTGCAGATAATAGCTAGCATTTGTGAAGCATGTAAAGGGGTGCAAACCACCTTCTAGAAATTAATAATGCTCTCCATAACCCAGGAGCTAAACAAGGGAAAAACACTCCAGGGAGCTGGAGATTATTATTGAGCATCATCATCATAGCTAATATATATATATATATGTATATATATATATATATATATATTATGAGGGCAGTTAGGTGACTCAGTGGATGGAGAGCCAGACCTGGAGACAGGAACTCCTGGGTTCAAAGCTGGCCTCACATACTTCCTAGCTCTGTGATCCTGGGCAAGTCAACTAGTTCTTACTGCTCTTCTGCCTTGGAACCAATGCACATTGATTCTAAGGTAGAAGGTAAGGATTTATATAATAGATGCTCTTTATTATATATTTATTATGTAGAATACATGTTATATATTTATTGTATATTATATTTATTACATTGCTACATTTATATTTATATTAAATTATAAGTTTATTCTATCTATTAGTACAAAATGTAATATAACACTATATTATATAATCTATGAATGTATATTTTTATTATTTTATTATATAATATATTTATTGTATTTTATAATATTAAATATACTATATATAAAAATTATATATATATATATATAGCAAGGGATCAACTAGACACTGCCCAGCTGTGTGACCCTAATCAAGTCACTTCACCACCACTGCCTAGCCCTTACCATGCTTCTGCCTTGGAGCCAATCCACAGAATTCATTCTAAGACAGAAGGCAAGGGGTTAAACAAAATCTGACATCTAGGTTGGTCCCATTCTGCCTCTGAGGAATTCCGTCCTCCCAGGCCATTGTAGCAAAGCCTTATCAGGAGAGGGCATCTGGATCTTCGCCCCAGGGTGGTGAGTGGAGAGGGCACCGAGAGCATCTGCAATATTTGAGCAATGTATAAACAGGGCTTGGAACCGACTTGGCAAGAAGAATTAATTAAGAGAAGAGGTTACCAGATGGCAGGGGGAGATAATAAGATCAAACAGGAAGAGCTGGAAGGGATCTTTGAGGTCATCACATTGAGCCCTCACTTGATGGACAGGGAAACTGAGGTCCAAGGAACCAAGGTGACTGGGAGGGATTGTACAGGTGGGACCTGAGCTCAGGTCCTCCGACTCCAAAGTTAGGGTTCTCTCCATCATACTCTGATGCCTAAAGAACAAAGAGGGTGTGTGTGGTTGTGTGTGTGTGTGTGTGTGTGTGTGTGTGTGTGTGTGTGTGTGTGTGCAAGCTGGCATGTGGGGGCACAATCAAAAGTGCTTCCAGAACACCACAGAGTCTCCGAAGTAGAAGGGACATCAGGAGCCTCTCGCTGACCTGCACAAGAACCCCTTCTCTGGTATCTATGGCAAATCCCTGCTTCCAGAGCTTCCTCAAGATTCCAGTCTGGAAAGACCCTTAAAGACAACTTAGCCCAATCTCTTTATTTTATAGATGGGTAAACTGAGGCTGAAATGTGGAAAATGATTTGCCCCCAATCACACAGCTATTAAGGGGGTAGAATTAGGATTTGAACCCAGGTTCCCAGATTTGAGGATAGTGCTCCTTCCCTCCCAAGTCCTCCTCTAGGAACTAGACCAAGGCAATGGGAAGATGGCTAGATGGAGAGTCAGGAAGTCAGGAGTTGGAATTCTCATTCTGCTATTTGCTACCTGTATGGCTTGGGACAAATCATCTAATTTCTCTGGACTTCTCGCCTGTACTCTAAGGAAAAGGAACTAGTTCATGTTTAAGGTCTCTTCCCCCTCTAGAACTAGGATCTGGTGGTCCAGGAATATATGAGGAAGAAGAGACAGAATGAAGAATGGGGGGGGAGATAGCCAAGGAGGCTTCCTGAGGAGGTGTCACCTGAGCTAAGCCCTGAAGGAAGAGGAGAATTCTAGGAGGTGAAGATGAGGAAAGATACATTCTAGGTTTAGAGTGGATGACCAGGGTACCAACCACCTAAAATATCCCCGAGCTAGGCCTGGCGAGCTAACCCTGCCTACACTCACCCTGGTAGGTAGATGTTTTTCAGAAGGATGGCCACACTTTCCTCTTATGGTTCTAAGAAAAGAGGAAAGACAAAATCTATGACTTACGACTAAAGCTCCTGAGCCCCAACTAATGAATAAACTGTTTAAACACACCAGCCAAAAGATCACCATTAACTCAATTGTGAAATAGAAGAAGGGCATGGTGGGAAGCCTGCTTTGTCTTATACATCTGATTTTCATAGTCTCTCATCTCTCTATATGTGTCTTTCTCCAAAGAACGTCTGGAACTCTGCTCATGCTCTCTTGAAGCAGGAATGAGAAAAAGAATGTCTCCTCTCTAAACATTCATTGTAGACACATGGATAACCCAGTGGAATTGCTCATTGGCTATTGGAGGGGGATGGGAGGAGGGGAGGGAAAGAACGTGAATCGTGGAACCATGGGAAAATAAACTAAATTAATTAGATAAATAAGCTTAATTAAACATCATTGCAACTTCATTCCTCATGCAGGCTCATTGTGTCATGCCACCATTCTTTCCACCAATGAAGAGAGGCATGCATTATAGGCTTGACTCCTAGGTAACAATAGTAGGGCAACTGAAAATCTCAGCCACATTCCTGAATGAATATGGTTTTGTTCTTCTCACCTGGGAGGAATGGGGCTCAAGTATCTGTTAAACTCATGGTTCCAAGCTTCTCTTTGTGGCCAGGGCATAATCTAGTTTGGGTCCCTGGGACTGAAGATCTATGCTAAGCTAAGCCAATTGCCTGTTCCTTTGCTCTTATCCCACTTCCCACCTCAGTGCTACAGACATGCCTTGTATGCAGTCCCATCTTTCTTTCTTTTTTTCTTTTTTAAAATTTATTTAATTCATTGATTTAGAAAAATTTTCCATGGTTCCATGATTCATACTCTTTCTCTCTCCTCCTCCCTCCCCACTCTCATAGTCAACGAGCAATTCCACTGGGTTCCATCTTTTGAAGAGTGGTTCCCAGTTGTACAATTTTCAAAGAGCTTGATTTTTCCCAAGTACCTCTCTGCTCTGCACAGTCACAAATCCCAACAGATAACTCAGTTACTCCTGCTGTCTCGCCAAACAACAACAGTCTAGAGCATATAACTTCCTGTAGATATGGAATCTTTTTTTCTTTTCCAACAAATCTTCAACTGAAGGCCAAGGTATTTTAGAAAATATAGACCTTTCCTTCCTTGGCATGCCTGTCCTTGGGTACTATACTGTGTCTTTTTATTTGCTTCCCTTTAATAAGAGAAAACAAAATCAATTCTAGTGAAGTGGTCAATCCTGGTGGGTGATTCCAAAAACCAATATCTCATTAGCGGCCTCTTTCAAGCTCTGCCCTAAAAGTCCCACCCTTTCATCTGACTCTCTCTCGTATGCCCCATCCTATTCAAATGTGTATCCTGGCATATTTCCTTGATGTGACTATAAGAGCCTTGAGATCAAAGACCCTTGTTTTATAGCTTTGTATCTCTAGCACCCAGCATAGTGCCCTGAGGTGCTTGAGAAAGAAATTGTTGACTTTGATTTTATGTTGGTAAGTGGAAAAATCAAAAGGAACTGGTCAGATGGTCTGTGTTAGTCTTGGGTCTCTGCTTCTTACACAATGAGTTTTCTTAAGGAAGAAAAGAATGGGGGGGGGGGGGAATCCAACCTATTGTTCCTGTGAAATGGCTTAATTTGGCAAGTGTGTACAACAGCACGTGTCCTAGAGTGGTGGTGTGCAAAGGGGAGGGGAAAGAATGGTTTCTTCATTGAGAACATGGATGAGTTTATTAATTAGGGACACATGAATTCTAAGACTTGGAATCGTTAAAGATTGAGAGGGAAATAGGGCATCGCAATGGTCTGATGGATGTTTCAGGATGAGACCATTGAATAATTAATCAATGCGGGGCACACTTGGTCAAAGTTTGTTTGAGTTTTGCCATCTGGATAGTTCCATCTGGAAACCCGGGATTCAGCTTCACGCCAGCAAACAATTGGAGCTTGACTCAGCTATGTGTTTTCCACCAAACCAGCCTATTCTGCCTAGAGCTTTTCCAGTGAGGGTTGTTTTTCCTGGAAAGATGGCCACACTTACTGGGTTGGGCCCCATTCTCTTTCTCTTATAACCAATGGACCCTGAGACCTGCCTGATAAGAGTGTCATGAAACCAAAAGGAAACTGATCCAAATTCAATTTGGATTCTCTACCTCGTGGAAAAATGATTTCATGCCTGCCCTCCCCCCTTTTTAACGGAATAAAAGGAATTCTGGTCATTTCCCTTGTTTGAACCAAGATGAGAAATGACGGAGATCGGAGTGGGGTAAAACTCACCCCATTTGGGTTTGGTTACTTAAATCCTAGCGCCAAAATGCTTCCTGCTGTGAATAATATCAACCAAGAAATAGGGTTCTTAAACCAGCTACATACAGGGGAAGAACGCTGACTCTGGAATGAGGGGAGCCTTGTTTAAACCCCAACTCTAGACCTCCTACTATCTAACCTTGACCTTTTCGAGCCTGTTTCCTCACTGTAAGATGAGGACGAGAAGGAATAAATGGTCTCTGAGGTCCCTTTCATCTCTAGACTTAGGATGTCTGGTCTTTACCTGTGATGACATTTCTCTTTCCCATATGGCTGAAATGAATGAACCTTTTTTTTTTTACATTCCTTTTCATGGAGAAGAAAAGCCTTAAAAAGAGTTGTCGTTAAGTAGAGTGAGGACATGGGTGGTCTTGGTTTTATATTTGTAATCTTAGTGCCTAACACATAATAGGATCTTTTTTTTAACCCTTACTTTCTTAGAATCGATAATAGGTAACAGTTCCAAGGCAGAGGAGAGGAAAGGACTAGGCAATGGAAGTTAAGTGACTTGCCCAAGGTCACTTAGCTAGGAAGTGTCCGAGGCCAGATTTGAACCCAAGAACCAAGACTTTTTTCTAGGTCTGGCTCTCAATCCACTGAGCTACCTCACTTCCCCAAAGAGAGGATTCTTGTCCAAAGACTGGAAGGACTAGATTGAGGCACCTTCCACTTCTGGGGTTCTGTAATGATTTGTTCAAAAGTCATCAGATTTCGCATGCTGATTTCAATTCCTCTCCTGCTAAGAGACCCAAAAAGGATGAAGTTGAGTGGCTGGAAAATGAAAGCAAATGTGACTTTGTTCCTTTCTGACTGGCAGGTGCTATCCAGAAACAGGAGATGGACACCGGCTAATTTAAGGGACAAAACCATAGCCAGGCTTGGGTTTTTTGTCTGGTGCCTCTTAAGCCATAGCCTTCAGAGGTCTTCCCCCAGAATGCAATGGTGCCGCCGTCCTGGCATGAAACCCTTGGCTTGGGATCTCAGAGAAACTTGGTTCGAATTCCACCACAGTCTCTTATGAGCTGTGTGAACTTTGGGCCTCAATTTCCTTACGCATAAAATGGGGGAAATGTGACTAGCTGACCTCCGTGTCCCCTTCCAGTTCTAAGTCTCTGGTGCCATAGAGACCAGAGAATTTTGGAAATGATAAAGAGACTTTAGGACTAATCTAGTCTGACCTAACATTTTTCTTTTTTAAAATACAAATTTGAATACAAAAAAATTCTATTCAAAGTGTTTTCTCAATAATAATAATAGGTAACGTTTGTATGTTTTGTTTGAGAAGTATTTTACTCTTTAACTCATTTGATCCTCACAACCCTGTAAAATAGGTGCTATTATTATCCTATTTTATGGAGGAGAAAACTGAGTTTGGGTTAAGTGACTTGCTCAGGGTCATATAATCAGTGTCTACATCATAATTTGAACTCAGATCTTCTAGACTCAAAGTCCTGGGCTCTGTCCATTGTGCTGTAGAGCTGCCTATTTTTTCCAATGATCAAACATTTACTTTTTCTTCTCGCTCCCAGGGAAATGAAGAAGAAAGGCATCCTTGTAACAAACATGCACAGTCCAGCAGACAAATTCTTGTGTCCCTTTCTTAGTATTTAGTCTGACCTGATCTGTTGGGAGATGGTCTTCAAAGATGACATTGATCATTGCTTTGAGAAGAGTCTCAAGTTTTTCAAAATCCTTCATTTTGGGGGTCTGCTAGGTATTTCAATGGATAGAGAGCCAGGACTGGAGACAGGAGATCCTGGGTTCAAATATGACCTAAGACACTTCCCAGCTGTGTGACCCTGGGCAAGTCACTTGACCCCCATTGCCTAACCCTGACCACTCTTCTGCCTTAGAACCAACACACAGTATTGATGCTAAGACAGAAGGTGACGGGTTTGAAAAACTCCCTTTTTACATGATGCCACCTTCTCATTTGACAAAAAATTAAGAATTTACAACTCTATGAAGGGTCATGGAACATTCTAGGACAATCCTGGAAGGTAGGCAGCACAGATATTGGAATCCCCATTTTAGAAATGATGGTGGTTAAATGATTTGTCCAGGGTCATACGTGTGGCAGAGATAAGATGCAAACCCAGGTTCTGTGATTGAGAAGACAAACGATCACTTTTCCAAAAAGGGAAAGAAATGAAGGTGGCAAACAATCGGCTAGTAAGCAGGAATTTTCCTCCTGGAGAAACTTGAGAGCACATTAGTTAAAGGGATGGTTTCTGAGTTTGGAGAAGCGACGGTCACCAAAGGCAGATCACGCTAAACTAAGCTCATTTCCTCTTTTTGGCATGAAAACCAGATGGGAAGGTCAGGGCAACTCTGGTCTAAATTTTAGCAGAGCTCTGGACAAAGTCTCTCCTATATTCCTCTTGCCCAAGTACTGTCCCCTTCTGGCTTGGCCCTTTCTTTCCAAGGTTGTTATTGGTCAGCCATGTCCAACTCTTCATGACCCCATTTGGAATCTTCTCGACTAAGATACTGGAATGGTTTGTCATTTCCTTCTCTGGCTCATTTTACAGATGGGGAAACTGAGGCAGTAATTCCTTAATATTTACTTTATAAAATGAAAGTTGGGGAAGGTATTGATTAATTAATAATTAATATTGATTAGACTCTAGGTTCAAGATAGAAAAGAGAGCAAGACAGGATCCTGAGACCTGAAGGGCAGATCTCTTTGGGATAACCAGTCTTATTTATTTCCTGGGTCATATCCTTGGCAGAGTGCTGGTCCCGCTTGTTTCCCTTCTCTTGGTTATCCTACATGGACTGCAACGTTCATTATTGGTGACGTGTTCTTCATCGTAGATATTTCTCCATCTCTGGAGATTTCATCCTTGCCATTCACCCTGGTCCTGCTCCCTCAGGACTATTGAACATCTTCGGACTACCATGAATGACTAGTTAGCTGGTGGCATAGTGTATAGAGTGATGGAGCCAGAGTCAGAAAGATCTGAATTCAAATATGACCTCAGACACTTTATCGCTGTGTGACCCTGGGCCAGCTATTTAACCTCTGTTACCCTCAGTTTCCTCATCTGTAAAATGGAGATGCTAATAGCTCCCACTGTGCAGAGGTGTTGTGAGAACCAAATGAGGTATATTTAAAAAATGCTTAGCACAGTAGGTGCTATATAAATGTCAACTATCGTATTATTGTCGTAATTATTATTCTATACAACTTTGGAACCATCATCCTAGTGGGTGAGTCAACAAGTACAAAATGTACGTGACCCAATTTATCTAGGAATCTCAGATCTGCCCTCCCACCATATAAGTAGCACCCTCTCTCAGCCCCCTTTATCCGCCTCTAGCTCTGGGAACAGTTATCAGATCAATACTCTCATTGCTTTGAGGAGGAATCAGATAGCTGAGTTGCCTCGGACTCCACTCCCCGTGTCCGTGACCCCAAAGAAAAACCTCCTTTCCTAGTCACCACCCCCTTAGATGTGCTATCTCCCTGCTATGGTGAAGGCAAGGGCTGTATCTTGCATGTATCTGCATTTTAGGCACTTAGCTCAGTGACTGTCACATAAGTACTTAATTAGCAGTTTGCATTCATTTATTCGTTCATCCATCCATTCATCCATTCATGCCAAGTATTTTCTGTGTGCTTAAGTTCTTTTAAGAATGTTTCATTTTTTAAATGTAACACGCTTTATTTAATGCCTTTAGTTTCTATATCACAATCATCGCTGGATATAGCTTTATCCTCGTGGGTCTCCCAACCATCCCTCCCAATCCCAATCTCAATCAAACCATCCCTGGTGATAAAGAATAGGAGGGATTGCCTTTGTGTCCCCAGAATATAGCACAGGACCTGGCACATAGAAATGCTTGTGGAATTGAATTGAATAAGGAAAACAAGTTAAGCAAAAGCAGTGATCCCCCCCAACCCGGAATAATGTGGGAAGCATTCAGCCCTTATAGACCTCACTTCTGATGAGTGGAGCAACATATATTTTGTTATCTATTCTTCCAGATCATTACTGGTTTTCCAGTTACTCAAAAATTTGTTGTCCTTTTAGTGATCTTTTCTTCAACACAGTTGTCTTCTTCATTGGGCAGACTGATTTTTTTTTCCTTCTTCCTTCACTCTGCATCAGTTCAGGCAAATCTTCCCATGTTTCTCTGAATTCCTCTTATTTATCAATTTGTCCTGAATGATATTCTATTGCATTGACATAACCACAGTTTGTTCGGCCATCCCCCAATTGATGGGCACCTGCTGTTCCCAATGGTTTTGCTGCCACCCCCCCCCCCCACAAATTACTGTAAATGTTTTGGTTTCTATGGGACCTTTGCTTTTGTCCTTCACTTTCTTGGGAATGGGTACCAAAGTGTGTTCTGAGTCAGAAGGAATGCCTACTTTTGGCACTATCAATTCTCAGTTTCATAGGCTCATAGATTTAGAAGGGAAATCAGATATCATCATAGTCCCACCCTCTCTTTCTACAGAGAAGGAAACTTAGGGCAAGGAAGTCTAGTGACCTGCCCAAGGTCACCTAGGTAAAAAGTCTCAGAAATTGATCTTTCAGAGAGCCATTTTCCCTCAATGGTTTATGGTCAAACTGAGTGGTTGCCATAGCTCCCAGAGCTGCTGGTGCTTAGGTTTTTTTTTGTTTTTTTTTTTAAAGAAAACAAAAAGAAGGGATTATTAAGAATCAGCCTATACTTCTAGGGCTTCTGTGACTTTTTTCTCCCTGTCTTTTTTGGAGCAAATGATCTAACAAGGCCAGTGAAGCTTCCTGTAGGCTGCAATTCAAACTCCACAGGAAAGTGATCGCTGATACCTAAAGCCTAAGAAAAGAAAAGAATGCAGTAGTCATCAACTTTTAGAGCTTGAAATATGTAAATCATGGAATCCACTCCTCTTATTTTAGGGATGAGACCCTGAGACCCTGAGAGAGGAAGTGACGTTGTTTGGATCCAACTCATTTGAGAAATTCCCTAAATTCCAGCAATACTAGGACAGATTGATGACCTCTGCAGGTCAGCATTTATTGCCAGCACTGGTCTTAGAGGATATGGTAAGGGCCCAAGGATTCCAGTCATTCAATCATAGATTCAGAGGTGAAAGGGACCTTTAGAAGCCATCTCATCTGACTTCTTATTTTACAGATGGGGAAACTGAGGTCTAGTGAAATTAACACAAAAGAAGGAATCGTTAAACATTGTAAAAAATGGTAAAAAAAAAAAGCAGTTGTAAAACAAGAGATCCAAAGTTGAAATCCCAGACCTCTGACTTCAAATACAGGTTTTTCCCCATTGTCTTCAGAAGGTAATAAGCTCAACGTCACTAAGGATAGCCCTACAGAAAATGTGAGAAGTGGGGGGAAATTTACCTCCTCTTCAGTCATCCTGTAGGCTTTCTGGAAATCAAAGATGCTGGCGGAATCCGGAACAACGGAACTGTTTATCTTCTGGCCTTGAAGCACAATCCTAAGGCAAGGAAGACTACTCAGTTACGTCTGGCTTTGCTCCATCTCTCGTTGGATACTTGGGGGTTATCTTTGTGCCTTTCAGTGGGGTTGGATAGAAGTGTGTACAGCTGGGTTTAATGGGAGGAACCTTTGGGTTGGCTGAAGCTAGTTCCTCCATGATTTTTGGCTGTGATATTGCTGACTCCAGTGCTAGGGCCATTTCCTCTATGAAGAGCTGGGAGGCTGGTGGGAGACTCCTTTTCGTCCCTATTGTCAGATGCCTGGTTCCCACAGTGACTACTTCTGCAAAGGAAATTCCCAACTCTGAAAGTCCTGAGGGGAACCAAGAAGGCTTATAAGATAGAAACAAGCTCCCGACCTCAAAACAAGAGAAATGAGACTGACTTCTTTGCCAATGGGCAAAATGGTGGATGGATGCAAGCCTCTTGAGATGTAATAGACTGTGGGACCTGGGTGGGGGATTTCCACTATCTGGGATAATCTATTTCCCCAAACTGCCTTGGAGATGGGAAGGCAGCTGGGGTTCCCAAAGAAAACTAGACTTCCTCCCCAAAAGATGAACTCTAAACACCATTTTTAGATGTCTTTACTCCAAATCTGGCTTTGACAAATTGGACAACTGAGTCCTGGTGGCTATGAGAATGATTTGTATTCCTTTCAGGATGGGTGGTCCCTGGTGGACTGGACTGACGAGGTGGTTTTCTGTTCACATATGAGAAAAGACTTTTCCTTAAACCTCTGACAAGCCACACAGAATGGATTGAGAAATGATGGTTTTCAGCTCAAATATGGGAGCAGGACCCTCTCTGTTTAAAAAGTCCTGACCTCCTCTAGAGAGGCAGCAGAAAGAACATCTGGAGGTCAGAGGACCTCGATTCAAATCCTGATTCTGTCAGTTGTGTGACTTTGGGGACTGTCCATGAATCTCCCTGGGATGAAACCTCCTCTGCAAAATGAGAGAATGGGGCCACTGGCTCCAAGTTCCTTCTAACTCAATCTATGATCCTATGACCTTTTTTCAGAAAGAGTTTGAAACAGAGGCTGGCTATTGCCTTCCCCTCGGGTAGACCAGTGGAATGCAGCAAAGAGCCCTTGGGCCCTGCAAGGAGTTGTCTGACCAAGAGCAGGAAAGCTACCTGGACAGGAAGCAGGGAGCTTTGGGCAGGACAGCAGGAGCCTTCCTTTTCTTTTTTCCTTCCTTTATGATAGATGCTGAGGCAGCAGCTTCCTGCTTTATCTCGCCCTCGACTTTCCTTCCCTTCTGGTGGCCAAAAAGCAGTAGCTTCTGGACTGTGCTTTGGGTCTTTTCCACTCTGGGTGGCCAGAAGTGATGAAATGGGCCAATCCTACACCTTGTCCTGGTCCCGCTCCAAAACAGAATTAAAAAGAGGAGGCCGGGCTTCGCAATCCGTCTCTATCTCTGGTTCACTTTGGGGTTTTTTCTTACTCTTCCTTTCCCCCCACCCCCTCTCAGCTAGGAGTCAGAAGATGGAATCACAGACACCGGCGGGGCTCAGACTTATTACAATTTCTCTTTCTTGGAGCAATGGTGGGCCTTAGGGGTTTAGGGTTGTTGGTAGGAACTCTTTTCTATGGAGTCAAAGAAGTCATTTGGGGGAAAATTTGTCCTGTCTTTGCTGAGATCAGAACTTCAGCTGATAGTCCAAGGATTTAGTAGTTTTAATTTCTTTTTAATTTAAAACCCTTATCTTCCATCTTAGAATTAATACGCTATTTGTTCTAAGGTAGAAGAGCTTTTGAGCAATGGGGGTTAAGTGACTTGTCCAGGGTCACACAGCAAGGATGTATATGATACCAGATTGGAACCCAGGCCTTCCCGTGTCTAGGCCTGGCTCTCGGTACACTGAATTGCCTCCCTGACCCTCTGCCAGTGGGTAGTTTAATTTCTATGGATTCTGTATGTTTGTCCCTCCTTCAAGGAGAAGGAGCTATAGGGGTGTATATATATAGGGGTAGTGCTTCTAGTCTACCTCATTTCTTAATGGTGGCACTCAGATCTTGACTCAGGGGACAATGGGTTTCAGTGTGGAGGGGGCCTTAGATATTGTCTAGAGCAGCCCCTAGGTTTTACAGATAAGGAGACTGAGGCAAGACAAAATTAAGGAACTGGCCCAGGGTCAGAGTCAGAAGAGAAAGGATTCTTTCCCAGGCTTTCTGCCCCCAATCCCATGCTCTTCCCACTACGCTAGCCTTGTAGCGCTTGATGTCAATTGAACAAAGATGATCCCCGAAGGTGCGGGAAAGGGGACAGCACTGAAGAAACACAAGATCCTTGCACAACAAATCTCAAGACTAAATGGGGCAAAAGGGAATCTCACAGAATGAAGATGGGCGAGTTTGTTGCCAGCCGGGATGAAGCCCAGCACCAATGGTTGGGCTTTCATCTGGACGCCTTCATCATCCCTTTAGTCTATTTAGCCTCAACCTTCTTAGACTAGGATTTTCTTGTAAAATTTCTGATTCGCTCCCTGAGATGAACTGACCATTGGAGGGCTCTCTTTGGGGGAGCCACAGGTCAGCAGGAATCGTGAGGGCTTGGGAGAGGGGTGGGAGAGGGACTGCTCGTACCTGTCATAGGCACACTTAGTGGTTCCCTTTACTGTCGTGTCTTCGTTATCCCCAATCAGCCAGACAAACTTGGGGTCCATCCGGAGTCGGATTTCCTTCCAGGACTTCTTTGGGACGTAACTACAGCCAGCATTGAAGTCTCCCATGAAGATAAAGTTCTGAAAGACACAGGCTCGTCGAGTCAAGAAGTAGAAAGATGGTGGAGACAGTTTTGCTTCTGTTTCACAACAGTCTGTGATCCCCCCACTCGATAGGAACCGACTTTCCCCCACTTCTCCTTACAAATGCAGATCAACAAAAAGAGGATGCTCCATTTAGGACGCAAACTTGCTGCAAGTCCTAGTTTGGACAGGGCACTCCTGGGGCAGAGAAACTCGTGCTGGACTTGGGGTCCGAGGGCTGGAGTTCAAACCCTAAAATCTGTCTCTTACAGCTTGTCACGGACCTCTGTTTCCTCAACTATAAAAATAAATGGATAGGACTAGGTGACCTCAGCTCTAAATCTACAACCCTATGGGGAGGACCACAAAGATGGGAATGTATCCTTTAGGACACATGGCATTTCCCCCCCTAAACTCTTACCTTATTTCTTGCAATCGATACAAATATTGGTTCCAAGACAGAAGAGGGGTAAGGGCTAGGCAATCAGGGTAAAGTGACTCGCCCAGGGTCACACAGTTAGGAACTATCTGAGGCCAGATTTGAACCCAGGTCTTCCTGATTTCAGGCTTGTTGCTCTAGCCATTGTGCTGCCTAGCTGCCCCTCACATGGTATTTCTTAAGGTGAATGTTTTCTTCAATCTCTCTTTGTATGTAAATTATGCATACATATACTTTACACACAAATACATACACATGGACATATACCTATTTAGACAAACATATATGTATAAATATGCTTATAATGTGTGAGCATACATACATTACATATGAGCCTTCCAAATCTAATAATTCCTACATCTATATAATGTTACCCATCTTTTTACAGTGTCACCCACCGGAGCCCAATGCCACCCGTGAAAGATATCCAACATGATGCCACCTACCTCTACCACCTGCCTATAATCATGCTATACCTCCCACAGCTATGCCATGTCATCCACACTTATACAATGCCACCCAGATCTATATGATGCCTCCCAAGATTGCACAATGTCACCGAGAGAGACACGAGGCCATCTACACGGATGTAGTATCACCCGGGTCTACCCAATGCCAGCATAACTCCAACAAATCTGTGCCAGGCAGGAATACACACAATCACGTGAGAGGGATACATGGTTTTTGTTTTCAAGGAGGAAGATTATGCCTAGTAATTCATTCTACCCCTTTGGAGACTCTTCATTCTGGGGGGACTTTCCCCTCAGCTTGGGTATCAGGGCACCCCTCCTCCTCCCATGGCTGCAGGGGAGAATTTCCTTACTGCATCCATCAAGGATGCGATCTTGCCTTGTATTTGGATGAATTTTGTCCTCCGTTTTAGTTTGAGTTCCGCTCATGCTGCCGGTACAGAATCTCTAAGGAACGTCGGACCTTGGCCTCGAAGATACTGTCCTCACCAAAGCTGGTGAGAGCAGCCAAAGATGGGCTCTCACCAGTACTCTAAGGAATGATGAGTTTTTCCTTCCTTCTCTTTTCCTGATCATCACCACTTTTTTTTACTTTCTCTTCTCTTTTCTAGTTCTTTCTCTTCTGCCCAACTCATCCCCTATTCTTCCGATTTCCACATCGTCCTAATACTTTCCCCTCTCCTAACAAAAAGGGGCCCAGAGACATGGCCTGTGATCCTAGAAAGGGAAGGAGGCTTAGACATGATCTTACCCATCCCCCAGAAGAGGAAGGAGCTTTACCCATCATTTGGCAAGATTCGGTTATTCTGTAGAATAGGAAAAGCATTCATTCTCTTTCCCCTTTGAACCCACCATTTCCCTAACTTTCCTTTTTCCATTTAGGACCCCAGGTTTACAATTTCAGAATCACTCAGGACTCTTCATCCTCTACCCCAAGACATCAAACCAGTTGCCCAATCTTGTGGATTCCGCTTCCTGCCTCTTGCATCCATTCCCTTCTCTCCACTTACATGGCCACCCTTTAGGTCAAATCCTCCTATCTTTAAACTACCCATTCTCCATCTAGCCACAAATGGATATTTCTACAGCATGTGATCCTCTGGCAACTGGGTCACTCCCCATCTCAAGAATCTTCAGAGGCTCCCTGTCAGCTCTATGACCAAATACAAACTCCCATTCAATATTTAAAGCCCATCACACAGAGATTAATGACCTCAGGCTTCCACTGGCGCTTTACATCCATGTAGACATCAAAGAGCTCATCGATTTCCCGAACAGATGTCTCGGGTGTCGTGTGCAGAGGGATGATCACGAAATCTGTGACAGCTTGGGAACAGAGAACAGGGACTTAGTCAAGCTTTCCCTGTCCAGGGCATAGAAACAAAGTAAAAGGAAGATGACAGTCCCCTTAAAGACCAGAATACCATGGTTTTCTCCCCAACCAGACCTATCTCCAAAGGAACAGTAGCTGACATTTCTATAATTCATTAAGGTAGCGAAATGCTTTAGTTCTGTGACTTCATTTGATGCTCAGCACCACAGAGCTGTGAAATGGGCACCATAGGTGTTAGTGAACCCATTTTACAGATGAGGGAAGCGATGTGCAGAAAAGTTACATAGCCAGTAATTGATCTTATTTCTAAAGACAGGAATAATAATAATACAGTGCTTGGGAGGAGCTTTGTGGTATAAAGAGTGGAAGACCCAGAGGTGTACAATTTGGGTTTCAGGTCTAGCTCTGCTAATTATTTCCCATGTGGTCTAAGGCAGATCTCTTCACTCTGGAGTTTTACAAAGAGAATTGTGCTGAATGATATCTCTGGTTCTCCCCCGATCTAACCTTCTATTATGCTGTAAATCTGGAGATGGTCATGAAGGGTCTTAAATTTGACGGAAGAATTTGGATTTTATTTTAGAGAGGACGAGGAAAAGTGAAGATGATGTATACAAAGGAATGTGATATGATTTAGAATATGAGAGTGGGGAGGAAGAAAAGGACCATGAGATCAGGTAAGGGAAGTGTCTGCCTTTACCGGAGGAAGGATGCTACAGGACCGAATCCTTGGGAGGATGCTTGAGGACTGAATCCTTAACCCTAAATTCAATGACATGATGAGCTATCCCTTAGATCTTGGACAAACCACTCATCAGGGATAGGCCTGATGACACCAAGGAGGGAAAGAAGAGGCCTGGGATTGAAATGGAAGAGTCCAGGGTATGATGACAATATTTTGGGGGTTCTTTTCTTGCAGTTAATCAAAAGCTTAAAAGGCCCCCTTTAAAAATTTTTGTTGGTACCCAGAATTTGCATTTCTATGGAAAGAATATGAAGGGTCTACCTATTTATGATGCTTTCAATAGAATTTTAAATATCCTCATCTTCCTCTAAAGGCCTCTCTGAAGAACTTTCGTATGAGACGCAGGAGACATTGGTATAGGACCATCCAGCATGGCATGCCCACATCAAAGAAGGCATCGTGTTCTATGAGCACCAACTGGCCTAGTCTAAAACAGGACTAGAATGGTCTCATGGTAGGTCTCCTGACCTCTCACTCTGTTGCTCCCTAATTTGGATCATTGGTGGTGATTCTTGCTAGTCTGGGCTCCTTCACTTGCAGGCAAGTCTCTGCAGAGTTCCATTGCTTGGGTTCTATCTAAGGGTGAGCTTTTCACACCGTAATGTTCCAAAATGTAAAGGAAATTCTCAGACTCATTGGTTTGGTTTTTCCCCCTTAGTCAACAAGCATTCATTAAATGCACGCTCTCTACTGTCAGGCACTGAACCAAGTCCTGGGGATGCAAAGAGAGCAAAACAATTGTTGTCCACATGGAAGTTTCCATTTGCAGGATCATGCAGTGTTTTACTTTGTGTGCAATATCATGGAAACTTTTGGTCATAGAATTTTCCACCCTAAGATAGTTATGAAGGATTTATTTTTCATTACAATCATAATTTTTAGGCCTTTGTGTCTTTATGCCATGCTTTGGGATCTTGTCTTGAATAAAGTAGGCATTTAATATATTTTTTAATCCTTACTTTCTGTTTTAGAATCAATACTAGGTGTTAGTTCCAATGGAAATCCCTCCATTGGGGTAGGTCAACAACACATTTGTAATCTAGAATCTTAGAGATTCTAGGTTCCAAGGCAGAATCATAGAAAACTTGGTTCCAAGGCAGAAAAGCAGTAAGAGATAGGCAATGAGGGTTAAGTGATTGCCCAGGGTTACACAGCTAGGTCAAATTTGAACCCAGGACCTCCAATTTCCAAGTCTGGCTCTCTCTCCACTGATCCACCTAGCTGCCCCTCTTATTAACTTTTGACAGCTCAATAACCCTGAAGTTATAATGAATTTTAGGTTAGTGGAGTCATAGCCAATCAACTCTTGAGAAAGAGTTAGTGACCAGCCAGTTCTGAGAAATAAAGCTGCTAGAAACCACATCCTTGTCATTCATAAAATTAAATTTGAATTAAATCTTAATTTGAAAAATGCATGCTCAGCCCCACCCAGATCTAGAAATGGATTGATTTTGTCCATCAGAAAAGCCTTGGAGGTTGCTCATCTGCTCTGATTAGGAGCCTTCAGAATCTAAACAAAGTAGGCTGGATTGTGGGGCATGAGAAGAGCTCCTGATTCAGAGGCAGATGGCCTGCCCACAAGACCTGACTCTTCCACTTGGCACCAATGGGAGCTTGGGCAAATCACTTCTCTCGGAGCCTTAATTTCCTCATCTGTAAAATGCAAAAGTTGAACTCTGATGTGGAAGAACCCTCCTGGCTCTAAACCTTGGACCCAATCAAGTCAATGCTCTTAGCTGGGACTCACCAGTTTGAGGGGAGTAGAACCAGACCACAAAGGGCTCTCTGGAAAAGGCATCTTCATCGCCATTCTGAGTGTCAGGATAGTGATAGCTTTTCTTCACAGACACCATATTCTTCCTAAACGAGGCAAAAAGGAAACAGTAGTTTGGCCTGATCCACTTCCATTCTTTAAAAAATCTCTTTAAAGACTGGATGATGAGATTAATGTCCTCTTTGGGGCAAAGACTCTTGGCTTTCTGGTTTGGGCTCAACTTTTACTAAACGATGACTTGGTTGTCCCACTGCTGATGCCAGATTCACTGTTCATGAATCATTAATCACCGCTTACTCTGTGAATCATTAACCAGATCTTAATTATCTCCAGGGCATCTGAGCACACTGAGAAATATGAATTATTGGCCTGTTCTCTTCTTAGCTGGCAAAATGGAGAACCACTGAAGATTACTGTTCCGTCCTTTGCCAGCCAGGAGAACCCCCAGATTTCCTCCAAGTTCGGCTCAGGCGACAAGGACTTTCCCAATCCCTGTGCTCTCTCCATCTTGAATTGCCCTATACAACGTTGGACATTCTTGGCATGTTCTCCTTTGTGTGTATCTTATTCACTCCTGTGGAATGTAAGCTCCTTGACAGCCCAGGCCATTGGGTTTCTTTGCATCCTCAGGATGAGCCTAATTCATTACACACACTAGGAGTCTAATAAATGGTGAATTGAATGGAAGAGACCAAAGACCACGATCAAACCAGCTACACAACTCTTAGGCTGGCCCAACCTCCACAAACAAACTGTTGGACCAATTACAAAATCCAACAAATCCCATAGGATGGCCAGATAGTCACTGTAATATCAACCCATTATTTATTTTACCACCTTCTTCATTTTGCAGCGGCAGTGAGGGATGCCTTGTGCGGTACCCAATAGACCTGTGACATCACTGCTTCTCTAGGCAACTCCCTCTGGGGTGCAGGTCATCCCTTTCACTGCAACTGAAAAGTGGTAAACATTTGCCTGGGGGCCCTGGGAGGCTACATGATTTGTCCAAAGTTATTCACCTCCATAAGTCCATCAGAGGCAGGACTTGAACTCGTTTTTCTGGTTTTCTGAGTTCAGCTTTTAGTCATTCCTACATGGGATCCCTGAGTCCTTGGGATACCCAGAAAACCCTGGGATTCCATCAGAGAATAATGCCTTCGCCAAATGTGTACCAAGGTCCATACTTACCTTTAGGAGATAAGTGTTCCTGAATTGCTAGAATTGATTAGAACTAAAATCTAGTGTCTGTTAATAGCCATGCCATGTTGGGATAGATCTAGGAAGATGGAGGCCATGGAAAGGACCTTGGATTTGGAGTCAGAGGGCCTGGGTTCAAATCCTGGTTTTGCTACTCACTACCTCTATGACATAACCTCTCTGTCCCTCAGTTTCTTCCTCAGTAAAGTTAGGGAATTGGACTTGATGGCCTCTACCAGTCACTTTCAACTCCAAGTCTATGATTCTCTTAAGTTTCTCAGTATTTTTGTTTGGATATCCCAAAGAGAGGTTTACAGAAGGACCAGATAAGAGAAGCACAGGATGAGAAGGGGGTGATGGGCATCGATGGTCAGAACTGGGGAGAGAATTAGCATTATGGACCTCCCAGAATCCACTGAAATATGCTCTTACCTGTAGAGAAAAGCATATTGCTCCTTGTAGGCATTTCTTCCCAGCCGGCTACTAATGATATAGTCATAGTCTTTTGTGCCTCTTCGGGATTTCCTAGGAGACAGAAAGATTTCTCATGAGCTTTGTAAGCAAATATTGTCCCACCATTAGGGCAGCTAGAGAGCACAGTGGAAAGCACACCAGACCTAGAGTCATGAAGACTTGGGTTCAAGTTTGGCCTCAGATACTTCCTAGTTATGTGGCCCTGAGAAAGTCGCTTAACCCTGATTACCTAACTCTTGTTGCTCTTGTTTTAGAATTGATAATAAGACAAAATATAAGGAAGGAAAGAAGGAAAGAAAGAAAGAAAGAAAGAAAGAAAGAAAGAAAGAAAGAAAGAAAGAAAGAAAGAAAGAAAGAAAGAAAGAAAGAAAGAAAGAAAGAAAGAAAGAAAGAAAGAAAGAAAGAAAGAAAGAAAGAAAGAAAGAAAGAAAGAAAGAAAGAAAGAAAGAAAGAAGGAAAGAGAGAGAGAGAGAGAGAGAGAGAGAGAGAGAGAGAGAGAGAGAGAGAGAGAGAGAGAGAGAGAGAGAGAGAGAGGAAGGGAAGAAGGGAAGAAGGGAAGAAGGAAGGAGCCCGCGGTTTATTATCTATCTCCTCCTTCTTAACTGCAAACCCACTGTGTGGTTTTTTTTTCCTTATCTTCCTATGTCTGAGCCTGATAACCTGGATTTTGACACGTAATCACAAGAACTGTACATAAATAAAATGTTCTAAGACTTTCAAGAGCTTTGCGTGGCCCTACAAATAAACATAGTTTCATCCAGAGTAAATTTTTTCAAAGAATCTTACAACTTTTGTGTGTCTTTTTATGCTTTTGGAAAATCCCTCTTTTGTGCTGCTGTACTATGAGCCATATATCTTAACGTGTTTTACTTACTGGTCCTCTTCTTATATATTAGTTTAAGTGAAAGGAAAAGAGCAAATATTTAATGATTGCCTCCCTTGTGCCAGGCACTGGTAAGCACTTGACAAATATTATCCCATTTCATCCTCACAACAACCCTGGGAAATGGGTGCTATTTATAGTTGAGGAAACGGAGACAGATTTGCCTGGGGTCAAACTTCTAGTAAATAACTATGGCCAAATTTGAACTCAGGTCTTCCTGACTCTAGGTCTGGTGATCTATCTGTCCCCTGAACGTAAATGCCCAGAAAGTGACATGTCTAGAAATGCTGTTATGTACAATTTGTCCAAAAAAGATCACAGACTGCCCAGGTCAGACTGTCTGGAGCGTTGGGTCCAGTCCTGATGCCACATTTTAAGAAGGATATTGATTGGCTTGAAAGGCAACCAATATGGCGAAGGGCCTTGTGAACCTTCCCAACGAGTATTCACTGAGGTGACTGGAGACGTTGGGTGGAGGTGTCTTGAAGTCCCCATTTCTAAAATGATGGAACTGGATGAGATGGCCTCTGAGGCTCCTGCCAGCTCTCTGTTTACAATGGGTTTGAGTCTCTGTCATGTAGAAGAGGAATCTAGGTTTAGAGGCAGCAAAAACTCCCTCACAGGATTACCTTTGGAGGGGGTGGAATCCTTCTCACCAGAGATCTTTCAGCACAGATTGGATGACCAACTGCCAGATATGCAGTGAAGGGGACTCTTGTTATTATCATATTACATATTACATACATGATATCATATGTTTAGATAATAAAGGCAAAGAGCTTTATGAGCCTTAATTAAATTACTATAGAAATGTTAGCTTTGTTAGACTTTCAGGTCCCTTTTGATTCTGAAATTCTGTGGTTTCGTACAAATGCCTTAAAATAATTATCATTTTGGGGGACGTGGTACCTAGGTGGCTCAGGGGATAGAGAACCAGTCCTGGAGATGAGAGGTCCTGGGTTCAAATATGGCCTCAGATGCTTCCTAGCTGTATAACCGCAGGCAAATCATTTGCCTAGCCCTTACCGCTCCTCTGCCTTGAAAACAGTCCCTAGAAGGAAGGTAAAGGTTTTTTTTCTTTCCCTTAAATCATCCTTTTAGACTCTTTTAGTGGAAATTGGCCTTCCTCCTTCTGGGCCTCATCTCCATCCCCCCAGCTACCTCTGGCTATCATCTCAACTTTGGGAGATTTTTGTTTTGTCTATGTTTGCCAAAGGCATACTGGAAACTTTCTCCCACATTGTAGGATTCCAGGTTAAAATGGCTCTTCTCTAACTTCCATCAACAGTGCAAGAAATTCAGAATTCTTTCAAAAAGCCTTCAACTTTTAGGTCCCAGGAAGGCCCCCAAAGGATGCAAGTTCTCCGCTCAGCTGTCTCCTTTATGTGCTAAGTCTCAAGAACTTTGAAGTCCCATTTGGGGGAAGGAAAAGTTCATAAGTTCATCCTTTGAGACCCCTTTGTTGCTCATGTCGAACCCAGAGTTTTGGCTTTATATTTTAAGCCAAATCCAGAACATGGCTGGGTTAGGTCATAATAAATTGCTCTCCAACATCCTGTTGATGTAAGGGAGGCTTGTTTTGAACAGCCAGGATTAGTCCAGCCTTATTTCTATGATTTGTAAGCAAATGACTCATAAATTCAATTTCCTTAGAAGGGATAGTGTAATGTACTTGAGTGAACACGTGTCCAACACAGCTGGACTCCTGTTAAGTCAAAGATGAGAAGCATTTACCCATTAGGGGATCTTGGGGAGAATGAACATGGCGGACCACTTTGGATTCGGAATTGGAAGACACACTTCTTACAGGTGAATCATCCCACTTCTTGGTTCCCTTGACTGTAGAATAAAGGGGGTGGGCTAAACAGGTCCCTGAGGTCCCTGCATGCCTCTGCCTCTGTGATCCTGTCTGAGGGTCTTGGCCCCTTCTCTTCTTTGCCCTCAGATTCCTCATCTATAAAGGGAGGAGGCTGAACTAGATCTCTAAGGGCTCTTCTGGTTCTAAATAACTCATCCTATGAGGTAGAATTGAATTACATGAAGTGATGAGAACTCGAACCCCAGCTGCCTTTCCCTTCTACCCCTGAGGACTGATCTGTGGTACCTGCCAGAGGAAGTTGCCTGCAGGAGTCTCTGGAAGGCAGTACGTGACTTTGGGCCAGAATGTCAACTTCACTATCTCAGCCCTTCTTCCTTCCTCCTTCCAAAAATCCCAGACCTCAAATGTTATTGCTGAAGCCCATCTAATCAACTCTCTCATTTTACAAATGTGGAAACTGAGTCCCCAAGAAGCCACAAGAGGAAACCTTAGCCTCTTGCCTCATCGTCCAGTGGGCTTCTGACACCTTTCCTTCCTATAGTGTTTCCCCCTTTCCTGCCTCGTCTTTTTCCTCCAATTTGGGGATTTTAACATTTGCATCTTCACAAAAAGCTTTTCTTTGGACAGAAGCATCTAAGGGGCCGTGAGCAGATGTGGGTTTCTGCCCCCACTCTCCTTCCCCATTTCAGTTCCCGTTCACCCTTGTCTGTTTTTACATGGGGGGGGGGGGGGGCAAGAACTTGTGTTTTTCTTACCCATTCAGCATTTTTATCAAGGTGGGACAAATGATGTTGCGAGAGTCCTTGATTTCCATCAGGAGCATGATGTCACAGCGCTTGATGATCTGTGGCAGGCAAAGGTAGCAGGACATCAGAGGGAGAAAGGTCAACATATCTTAAACTGGGTCGTGGCAACAATGGGAAGCCCAGCTCGACCCAGGAGAGCCCAGAAAGCCACAGTGGCAAAAGGGGAATTGAGAGGCAATACTGTGATTCTATGACTGGGATAGCGACGAGAGCCATGGATTTCCTGGGGTGAAGAACTCCTTGGTGAAGAACGTCCTACTCAAGCACGTTGGTGTCTCCTTTGACACCTCAAGACTTGCTTAGAGGGGAAGTCTAGCTCAAACCAGATTCAAATGTAAACAGGAAAGAGTGAACAAAATAAATAAAAATATGATAAAACAAAGGTGAAATTCCATTTTAAAACCAAGTCCCTCCCTCCTCAGGGAGCCGAAACCTGGCCCTTCTGACTCTGAGGTCAACTCTCCATCCACTATGTCACTTTGCATTAAGGTAACGTGGAGCTATTGAATGTTCCTGACAAAGGAGGGCCAAGTAGTAAGCGACATTTTGGGGAAATGACATGTCATTGGCAGTGATATGTAAGGACCTAGATTCAAGCCAATGCTCAACGACTTCCTACCTGCATGACACTGGCTAAGGCTCTTCACATACAAAATAAGGGAGCTGGATCTTTACAGTTGAGTCCAGCCCTGAAGCCTTGACCTTAAGTGGCTACTCTGGACAAAAGGAGAGTGATTTGTAGCCCGAGACATTAAAGAAACCCACATCTCCTTTGTTCTTCTGGTGCTGGCCAGGCTTTCTTGGGGTTTTCCAGGCAGATTTATGGCCTTGAAGTTTAGGAAATCAGGCGGTAAACATGTCGGTCCTTATACTGCCAGAGCCAATCATTTAGTATCACTCTTGTCTGTTCTTTCTATATTTATACAGTTGTTTATTTGTTTCAGTTGTGACCCCACTTGGGTCTTTTTTGGCAGAGATACTGGAGTGGTTAGCCATTTCCTTCTCCACTTCATTTTACAGATGAGGAAACTGAGGCAAAAAAGATTAAATGGCTTGCCCAGAGTCATGTAGCTAGTAAGTATCCGAGGCTGGATTTGAACTTGGGAAGATGAGGCTTCCTGACTCCAGGCACTATGGCGCCATCTAGCTGCCTTTTTTATACAGAAAGCTCCCCTATGCCAAAGAAGCCACAGATCTGGAAGGTTCTACTATGTGACACACACAAGTTTAAATGTCACATATTTAGACAACGCGACCCTTTGCCAATCAGTGCAAGCCAAATCCCGATGAGTGTGTTCAACCACGCATATCCTGTGTCGATATTTCATGTTATGGGCTTTATGTTTTCTGGTAATAATAATAAACTAACAACAATAATAACACATGCTTGTATGATGGTCTGAAATTGGCCAAGCGCTTTACATTGAAGCGTATACGTGTGGAAGCACACGTGAATACACATATTCATTATATGTACATGTAAATACATGCAGTGTCCCAGAAGATACATACAGCGTCCCAAAAGTATTAGTGAAGTCTTAATAGCTTTAAACCGTCCTAAGCCTTTTGGGACACTCCGTGTCTCATCTGAGCTTACAACAACTGGGGGGTCTGGTTAGGCACTAAAGATTGACGAACCCCCATTTTTCAGATGAACAAACTGAGGCTCAGAGATGTCTGAGGTCCCACATCTAGCATTCTCAGAGGATGGATTCCACCCCAGGCCTCGAGACTCCAAGTCCACACTCTGTCCACTCTACCCCATTGTCTCTGCTTATGAAAGGATTCCTTTCCTCACTGTAAACACATTCCTGATTTCCAAATGCCATTTCCCACCGACGATCGCTTCCCTGGGCTGCCTCCTGTTTGCCTATAGAAAAGCATCTGATTTTAAAACCAGAAACAACCCACATCTCTGCCCTGCCAGGGATGTCCGCCTGAGCTTCAGTGGGGTGGGATGGGCTCTCTTTGACCCCTGCTCCAGCTCCTACCTAGTTCACGTCTTCCCTTCCGGAGGATGTGGCTCGTGACCGTTTGGCCCAAGCTCCATTCCCTCCTCGGGATATTCCTCCCTTTTCCTGTTGGATCGTCCTCTCCTAGCTTTGGAAGCTGAGGGCAAGGCACAAACAACTGGTGGGAATCCAGAAAGGGCTCCTGCAGGGAAGGGACATCAGCTCAGAGCCTTGAAGCTGACCTGAGGATAGGGTGGTAGACTTGGACTTAAGAAGATCTTAGTTCAAATTCTGCCTCGAGTGCTTAAGTCACTTCACTGCTGTCTGCCTCAGTTTCTTCATCTGTTAAATGGAGATAATAACACCACCTACCTCCCAGGGTGGGTGTGAGGAGCAAATGAGACAATGCAGGTAAAATAGCTTGCAAATCTTAAAATACTCTCAAGAGCTGGTTATTCTAGTCATGAATGAAGGGTGCCAGGACATAAGGGTGAAGAGGGAGAGCTTTCCAGGCTGCTTGGAAGATAAGATGTTCTGATTCAGCCCCATCCCTGGACCCTAACTGCCTCCGGGCTCAGGCTCCTGAGCAGTGATGTTTGGGGACATATTTCCGTCCCAGTTCAGTTATTCTAAGTAGACAAAGCCCCCCCCCCCCCCACTCAGTCCCTGTACCTCAGCATTATGGCTCTCATGACTATATCCACTTCTATTTCCCACTGCTCCCTTTCCAGGGTTTTACATTCCAACTAGACTGGACTGGGGTAGTTGTTCCCTTGGCTTGATAGTATACAAGTCGTCCCCCTCCCCTTCCATGAATAACCTCTTTCTTCATCCTCCCACCCCATCCTCCTTCAAGGGGTCCCTCCTGCCATGGAGTCTTTTCTGATCCCCAACTATTGGTGCCCTTTCCCTCCTCAATTTTCCTTGTACTTGACTCTTTTGTGTATGCAATGAAGCCCTCTCCTCCCCAGCATCCCCAAGAAAAAGGTAAGCTCCTTGAGGGCAAGATCTATGATTTCAGTTAGTCTTCAGCACCTAGTACAGTGCCTAACATATATTAATTGTTTGTTGACATTTTCTTTTGTGGAGTAGATCGAGGGTGGCCCTTACTAGTGATGGTAAACCTTTTAGAGACTGAGTGCCTAAATGGTATCCTTCACGCTGCATGTGAACCCCCTGCCTTACCCCAGGCAGGGGAGGGAGAAAGCTCTCCCATTGGGCTACTGAGCAGAGGGGTGGGTGACATGAGAAATGTCCTCAGGTGCGTTGGAGAGCAGGAGGAGAGCAGCCCCTCCAGCACGTATGCTGTAGGTTCATCAACACAGCCTTAGACCCATGGTCTCCATCAGGAATTTGGGGTTTAATTTAAATTGAAAAATCACCTAATGGTAGAGCTGGAAGGCTCCTTGAGAGATCATCTAGTCCAATCCCTTCCTTTTACAGGTGAGGTCCCTAAAGCCCAGAGATGGTAAGTCACTGAGCCAAGGTCACACAGGTTTGACCCCACATCCTGTGACCCCTAAATGCTGGGGTCCTTCAGCCTTCCCAAGACCACACAGATAGTGGCCATCAGAAACAGGGTCATCCCTCAGGACTTCAAACTCTCCATCTGTCTCTTCCCATCATCCCATGCTTTTTCAGATACATTACAGAAGCCAACTGGTTCAGTCAAGAGGCGTAGGTGGCAAAGATCATGAATCATCAGTAAACACGTGAGGCAAAGTTTCATTTTCAGCCAGTGGGCAACATGGGAATCACGACTCTCAGGGGAATTCTGGGGCAGGTCTACCTGCTGGAGTCAGCGAGGTCCCAAGGCCCCTCCATGGGAATACTTGGGACACAAACAAGCTATTTCTCTAAAACAGAAGCTACCCAGTTGACTACAACAATGCAGAGAGAAAAAGCAAGGAGGCAAAACCTGAAACTGAATGTTACATCATTTCATTGTCCTGAAAGGGCTGAGAAAATGCCCCTCCCTCCCTCCCTCCTTCTCTCCCTCCCTCTCATCTTTGCAGAGGTGAGGAACTCTGGGTGGGGATTTTCTCCTTGGACATGTTGCTTAGTTTGGATGAATTTTTTGTCAACTCATTTTTTTTCTTTGTTACAAGGGATGACTTACTAAGTGGAGGTGGGAGGGCGGGCGGGAATATATTCAGAAATTAAGGTGGCATAAAAAAGATACCAATAGAATTTTTAAATGTTAAAAAAAAAACCCCAACAACAATCCAGCCATCAGCAACCTTTAAAGGAGATGGATAAGCAAGCAATGCTACTTCCTACCTCTGTTACCTTGGGCAAGTCACTTATTAGCTCTTTGGGTCTCCGTTGTTTCCTCATCAGTAGAGACCAGAAGAATTCCAAGGTCCCTTCTGACTCTAAATCTCTAATCCTACCCTGGATCCCTTAACCATTACTGATTAACCATTAGGGACTCCCCATTGTGAAAGAGTCCTTGTGAATTCGAGTCCTCCCCACCCAGCCCTATCAGGACTGTGCCTCTCCATTGGGCCCTTCCAAGTGTGGCTAAATCACTTGGCTAAATATTCGGACCAGATCTCACCCCAATGCCCTAGATTATCCTCGCCCATCCTTAAGGTCTCAGTTACTGTCATTGCTTAGCTGAATGTGCTGGCTTATCCAAAAGAAAAGAAAAGCCGAATGTGAAGGGAAGCAAAGGAAAGGTGACTAAAAAAGAATGGGCCAGCAAAGAATCTTCATTGGGGATGGACGGAGAGCCTGAAAAATGCTTCGGAGGCTTTCTGCATTCGGATGAATCCATTTCAAGGTGAAGAGTTACTGATTAGGTCGGGCCTGGTTAAGGGAGGCATTCATTGTAGGACCGAAGGGGCCATAGAGTTCTTCTCGTCTAACTTCCTCATTTTACCAATGAGGAAACTGAGACCCAAAAAGCTATTAAGTGACTTGCCCAAGGTAACAGAGGCAAGAAGTCGTTGACTTGCATGGATGTTTGGGATCTCAGATTTGAAAGGAAACTCATTGGCCCTCTAGTCCAACCTATAATCATTCCCTTCTACAATCTCCCTCCAAATGAAACCCCCAGGATAAAAGTCCCAAAGGATTGTCCAGTCTGTGCTGGAAGATCTCCAGTGCAGGGAACCCAGGGCTCCTAAGGCAACTCACCCACCATGGTGAGGGGCCTGAGGGGGCTTCTTTGGAAAGTTTTAGCTCTTTGCTGCTTCCACCCATCATTGTTCCTTGTTCTACCCTTTGGGGACAAACAGCACAAGAGTTCCCTCTTCCACACGTGGCCCCCATTTAGGATGGGGAATGTCTTGGTATATCTCAATGACGCTAGTCTTTGCACAAAGCAGGCTGGCGCCTTCTCTGTCTACAGTCTAAAGAGGGTTGCCTGAGAGGCACTGGGAGGGTGGGGGACCCAGGTTCACATAGCCAATGTGGGTCAGGGGTCAGCCCCCTCCAAGTATTATGATTCCATTTTTCAGATGGGGTAACTCATCTCAACTGAAAGAGGTGGATCAGTTTACCCAATCTGAACCCAGGGTCTGGGATCCTTGCTCCAGACTTGGAAGAAGCCAACTACCCCTACCCCTTCCTTTGGCAAATAAGGAAACATGTTCAGAAAAGTAGAACAATTTTCTCAGGGTCACACAACAAGCAGGATTCGAACCCCAGGCAGCTCCCAACTCCATTTTCAGCACACTCGTCACTACTGGGCACTGCCACTCTGAGTGCTAGCTTCATAGAAAGGAAGGATTGGTTGAGGCAGTTATACTCGAACCCTGTTCCCTAATTTTCCTCCTTAACAGAGAGCTTGGCTTACTCCAGCTCGGCTTTTGGGTCCGAGAACTCTCCAAAGTAGAGCCGGACCATTCTCATTTAAGGCAGAGGTCTCAGGGTCCTTACCTTGACGATCACATCCATCACTTGGGAGTTGTCCCTCTTTGCTGCCCCAAAGGATCTCACGTTAAAGGAGCAAATTTTCAAGCTGTGAATGCTGCCCAGCATGAAGAGGAGCAGCAGCAGGGTGACAGGCAGCATCCTCGTCATCTTGGTGGCCTTCTCCAGCCTGAGCCCAAGATGCAGCTTGGTAAGTGAGTGCTGCTCCCAGTGTCAAGCTCTGCTGCAGCCTGCCGGCTTATATAGGGTGTAGACAGCAGGAATAACTGGCTTGCTTCCTTCCTTCCTTCTTCAAGCTTTCACTTCTCTGAAGAAAGAATTAAAGGTCATGGGCTCTTTGCCCAAAGGGATTCTTCAGCTTTTTGGCTAAGACTCATTGCAAGGCAAGCTTGTCACTGGAATTGTTTGTTTACTACATCAGGAAATCGGTTTAGTCTTCTGCCCCAACTTTGCCCATGCTGGGGGAAGAGATGTCAAATGGGGTGAGTGCCAGAGGGCCACAGCTGGCCTTAATCTCTGCGCCCAGCCACAGCTCCACCTCAGAGCTCTACGAGCCAGTGTTTCCCAACTTCTACAGACTTGAGATGCTCCCCAAGATCATCAGAAAGCTTGGGAGGCTTAGGGGGGCAAGCTGGAATACTCCTGGGGGTGGCCACTGCAGAAGCACACAGCATCCTAGCACCTGCAGCAAAGGGTTGTTGTGGGAAAGCCTAGAGACTGGAGAGAGCAGTGTATCACTCCGTGGATAAGCATTTATTGAGTGCCTACTACGTGCGGGGGAGAAAAAGGCCAAAGACAGTCAATCTCTCCTCTAGAGGAACTCCCAGGCTACCATGCAAATAGCTACGTACAGACAAGCTCCATGTAGGATAAACTGGAGAAAATCACCAGAGGGAAGGCACCAGATTTAAGGGGGGATGGAAGGGCTTCCTGGAGAAGGCAGGGTTTTAGCTGGACTTGAAGGAAGTCAGGGAAGCCAGGAGGCAGAGAGGAAGAAGGAGAGGATTGAGACCTGGGGACCAACCAGTGGACACCTGTGGAGTCAAGACATGGT